>NW_015151800.1:48589-49642 GCF_000732505.1 Cyprinodon variegatus | reverse complement strand
ACTACGTTTTGCAGTGTGGACCAACGTAGTGGGAGTACATTTTCCCATGAGACTGGGTTGAAAAGGCAGACCACTCAGGGCCCCTCAACAAACATAAGAGGTCCCAGGCTGCTGCCGGCCTCTGTAATGTGGGTGCACCCTCCTTGCACTCTGGAGGAACGGTGACACCAAATTATTTGCCCCAACCCATCCACCTTCAATATCATTATGCCTGAAATGGCTGCCAACTGCACCTTCAGTGTTGATGCTGCACATCCAGCATGTAAATTTACTGCATAGCCACAGAGATCAGTGGCCATAGCCTGCAACACATGTTTCAGCGTGCCGTGGTGCCAGGCAAAAAAAAGCAGTGGCAATGTGTGGGACCATGGATCCCAAAAGGAAAAAAAGGAAGATAGCTGATGAGAACAGAGGATTCAAAGAAGAATGGACCGAAAAATTTGCTTAATTACCGTATCAATGCGAAAGAAAATAAAAAGAGTAATTTGGAAGGACATTTCCAGGGAAGACTGCTAAATTTGCATCCGATCACAAAGTTGGGAGTTAGAGAAAAAGTGCGACTGCAGAACTTCTGGATAATTTAGAGGAGAGCAAAGGTAGATTTAGGAAGTGGGTGGCATCTCCAAACTCCACTACTGCTGCTAGTTTTGTTGCAAGCATGGAAAACCGTTCACAGATCAAACAGGTAACGATTTTATGCAGGTATGTACATTTTTTTTTTCATTCTTCCCCAAAATTTCAAAATAAAAATAAAAAATAACCCCAAGGATCACTGATGTGGGATGTCTGATTTTGAGGTTAGAGAGCTCTGCTTTGATGGATGTCACTTCCTGCTCGGGTCCTCATGACTCAAGCAACTCCTCCCAACAGAAACACGTCCAGCATAGAAAGATTACTTTGTTAGAAAGATTACTATCTTTTTAGAATTTCATCAATGCAACAAACCCTGAGCCGAGCGGTGAAGCAGCGCCCGGCAGAGGTGGGGACTCGAGTTTGTGACTTGTACTCGAGTCGCACTTAAAGGGACACTATGCAACATTTTTCAGTTAATTA
>NW_015151800.1:44526-46585 GCF_000732505.1 Cyprinodon variegatus | reverse complement strand
ATGAGCATTGAGAACAGCACATTTTAAACAGGGCGTGCATGAGGAGAAATGGGGTCATGCATGCTCTTTCACAGGCATTTTCTTTTTAAGTGTTCAGGGCAGTACTATTAAAACATCCACAACAATTCCTTTAATGGTATAGCGGAGGATGTTCTTTTTCCAGGTGGATCACCAAAATAAGTGGTCTACTAATCATCAATCATTCTGGTGATATGTTTATGTAAGGCCATTCTACGTGCTCGTCCAGATTTTCATTTACCGATGGTGAGTAAAACATGGTGCAAAAATTGCAAATCTTCTTTTTAAAGTGATCTTGTATGAGCGATGCAAACAGCAACTTTTAAACAGAGTGTGCACGAGGAGCGGGGGGCTCGTGCATGCTCTCGCACCCTTTTAATAGGCGGGTAGAGGGTTGTGCATGTGCATTTTTGTTTAAAAGCTGAGAAGGCGGGTCTTTCCAAAAATTGGTAGGTAAATCAGATGGTTTTCCAATGGAATTAGTGCTTTTACTCTTAAAATAAGATAATTAGATAATATGCACTAGATGCAATTTTTTTTCTTATTTTAAATGTAAATTGTCTTGTTCCATTGGCAAAATAATGACTGATTTATTGTGCTCTTGTTTTAAAGGTAAAAAAGAAAGAAAACTATCTAACGCATGTTGGTACAGGTCTTTTGTGAATGTTATTACTTATAATATTTAATTAGAATCATCACAAATTTGTCATAAAACATGCGATTGGTGCATCCTACTGTCTCCTTTATTAAAACCAGTGATGATTTCCTCAATAAAATAGTTTTATATTTAAAATCACTTAAAAAAAAAAAAAAAAAAAAAAATCTTAAGTAATTTCTTAAGATGCACATATTTTGTCCAGCAAGCAGGTGAACTCCTGAAATGCTTGTTTATTGCATGACTCCTTAAAGAGAGTTTCTATCAATAAAGCAACATATAAACTAACATCATCCAGTTAGGACAGATTTAGAATAACGTTTTAGGACATTTTCCTACTATAAAACCCAAAGAAAATCATAAATAATGAGATGCAAAGTATGAATCTGTTAATAGCACCAATGAGGAGATGCCTTCAAATATACAGCAATGAAACCTTCAAACAGAGCGCTGAAGTATTTTACAAGACAATCCTGCATCTCATTCTTATTGCTCAGAGTTAAACTATAGAACAGTGTTTGTGACAATCTCGTTAGTAGTAGAATAAAATAGAAAATAATGTGAGAAACCTACTTACCCTCCTTTTTCTGACAGAGACAAGCGTCGCATGTAATTATTAAAAGTAAACTATATTAAATAGCAGCTGTAATAGTGCAGCCATTCATTTAACCTGCTACTAAAGTCGGACAGAAGCGGCTATGGAGGTTTGTCTGTGTTTGTTTGGGGAGGCTCTCCTATGGGAGGAGGCATTGTGTGGTGCCTTCAGGGACGCCTCTGAAATTAGACCTTCACGCCCGCGCGAATCCGAGATTTTTGCCACACTGGCAGCATTTTCTGTTTGCTTTTGTTTTCTGAGACAAATTGCTTGTTATTATTTAATTAAATGTTCAGAGGCCCAAATGGCACCGTAGCAAGATCTAGATGTGTTTTGAAACTGACCTGATGAAACATGAACTGGACACATCTTGCAAATTGCCACAGCTTGTTTAGATAATTTTACACACTTTAGCTACTTGTTTTTATAGGTCGTCATTTTCAATAAAGGTAAAGCGGACATAAACAAAACAAAAAAAAACAAAAAAAAAAAACAAAAAACAATCTACTTTACTCCAAAGGCCATTTTTACAAATCGCTAAAAATCAACTGAAAATGTAAAATAAAAAAGGAAGGAAAGAAAGAAAAACATCTGAAGCAGTCTGAGTAGAATGTGCAAAAATAGACTATAAGATCATTTAAAAAACAATGGAGTGAGATATTTTATAACGACGGCATCTTTGATGTAAAATGTTTTCCAAAAAAAAAAAAGGAGAAAAAGCGCCACATGGTGGATGATTGTTGGTATGAAACGCTTACAGGACAAACTCTTCATCTTTCACATGCATATAT
>NW_015151800.1:37667-43994 GCF_000732505.1 Cyprinodon variegatus | reverse complement strand
TCAGCTCTATCAAACATCTGGAAGTGGGTCAGGGGCATTACTTATTGAACGCCCCTCATATCTTAGCATTTAAACACTTAAGCATAAACCTGAATAACAAAGGTTGTACAATATACAAATCACCCATTCATCCATCTTCCAAGGATGTCTGTCAGGGTCATTTCCCGCTTATCTCAGCAAACTATAGGCAAAAGTCAAGTCCATTGCAGGGCAACTCGGAAACACACCAACATTAAGGAAATTTAAAGTCACCAATCAACTTAATGGTAAGCCTTAGTACCTGGAGAGAACCAGCACAGGCACAGAGAAAGAACATACAAACAGCGTGTAGAAAGACCAACAAACAGGATCTAAACCTAGGGCCTTCTTGTACTGCAAAGGTACCACAAACTGTGCTACCATATAGTCCATAATATACATACCATTAGAAATAAAAGAAAACATTTAGTTTTAAACATGCAGCCCCCATAGTGGGGGTTGGAGGTTATGGTTTGTGTGAAACCTGCAACTTTCTGCTTGGAGTTTTTATTTCTTTTTAAGTTCATGCAAAAAAGTCCTGTTTAAAAATGTCTGTCAATGCTACAGTATTATTAGGGAACACATGTTTTCACTAGGGTGGCTATTTTTATAAAGAAAGAACCAATGCTTTAGGATGATGTCCAAATTAACTTTATTGTTTTAAATATAATTTAGAAGTCCATGAGACTTTATCTGACTGGATGTTTTCAGGGGAAGAGGTTTAGAGTTGTTACCTGTGTGTGGGGGTAGGATGCGTGGTCTGTCTGTCCCAAAGCGCTGAAGAAAAATTGCAAGTTGTTTCTCCTTTGGAGCTCTATCCAAGCCAGTGGCTATCAGGTAAGATGAAAACTGTTCTTTCCATGTCTTCCATTGTGAAGAAAGGTCGTCTAGTGTGGGTACAAAAGCTGCATTTAAGCTAAATATACTAAATATACTTTAGGGAAAGTTGGATGAAAACTGTCTCTTTAAGGGCAAAGTATTGGAAAGATGTAAAGTAAATTACAAACGACAGCAAGAATTTGGGCCAAGTGTTTGTAATAAAGGAGGAGGGTGGGGTGGGACAGTACAACAAGCAGGTTTGTAATTTAAGAGGTTTTTATTACAATAGACCATATCAGAACCTCTGTTTTCTATATTTTATGCTTAGTTTAAAGTCACTTACCAGTGCCAGTGCCATACGTGCGAACGGAGGAGTCAGTCGGAGGTGGAGAGCAGCCTGAGTCTATGGAAGCGGTGTCGTCATCTTGGGAACAGCCAGCCTGGATAGCTCTAAGGTAGCTGTGGCTGCGGGAGCGGAAGCATGTTGGCATGGGCATGTCTGGAGGCTCCGAAATGTCCTGCGGACGGGAATCTCTGAAGGTAGGCTCTGAGCTTCTGTCTTCATAATGATGACTTTTTTCCAAGTCCCGCAACTGGACAGAGAAATTGCAGACATTGGACTATTTAACCTAATACAGATTTTTAGTAGATGCCTGTGAAGCGGCATAAATAAGGCTTGACAACAGCAATTCTTTTGATTTGTTCTTTTACTTTAAACTAACTTTTCACCTAGTAAGTTCTAACCGTTAAATCTACTGTAAACCATGCAACTCAAAAGTAAGTGGAGAAAAAAATGAGGTAATTAGAAATAGATTGCACAGCCGATCCTCATCTGATTGACCTTCTCTTTGACAAACTAATGTCTTCTCTGATAGTGGACAAATTAGACCTATAGCTCATTGTCCCCTCGTTTGTCTTTTGACATAATTACATTAATACAAGACAGCAGTGAACAGGGAATGCTTTGTTCAGAGGAATCTCATTATATCAGTGATTTAAATGGAAACAACAAAAATGAGACTTGAAACAAAAACCGCTGTTTTATGCACAAGCAGAAAGGCATTTAGAATGACTTGTAATAGACTTTTAACAGACTTGTAACAGAAACCTCTGAAACAGTAAACTGTTTCATTGAGTTTTCGTGTAAGTGATCATGAATCCTACCTGTTTGATTGTTTTTAGGCCAGCTGGTTATTAACCACACTTTGTTCTGTTCCGGTATATTAATTAGTGAGCAGATTTACCTACCACTCTTCTAATGATCATCATTCTGCACGGCCTTTATCATATCCATGAATATCTCCCTCTCTCAGTCTTGGCCAGATTGTCTCTCCTTCGCCTTTATAAGGACAAGTCCAGTGATTGTGTGCACTGCCTTCCTTCCTTTGTTCTGCCTACCCTTGCTGGATTCTCACTGGCTTCTGACTCTGTTCACATCCTGGACTGCTTTTTTCTGTCAACAGTTTGTTCAACCTGCCTCCAGTCTGGTCAAAGCTTGCCATCAGCCGTCTTCCATCTGTTCAAAACCATCTTCCAGCCCCATCAGATACCTGCTCAAAGCCATGTTCCAGCCTGCCCCATCATCTACCTGCTCAAAGCCTTGTTCCAGCCTTCCCCCATCATCTACCTGCTCAAAGCCTTGCTCCAGCCTTCCCCCATCACCTACCTGCTCAAAGCCTTGTTCCAGCCTTCCCCATCATCTACCTGCTCAAAGCCTTGTTCCAGCCTTCCCCCATCACCTACCTGCTCAAAGCCTTGTTCAAGCCTGCCCCATCATCTACCTGCTCAAAGCCTTATTCAAGTCTGCCCCTGTCATCTACCTGCTCAAAGCCTCCTTCTAGCCTAACCCATTATCTGACTGCTTCAACCTAGACCCTGCTACCTGATTGTTCAGCCTAACACCAGCTGTTGAGTCATCACCTAGTTGCTGGGTTGCTTCCATTGTGCCTGTTTACTACTTCAGTCCATCTTTATCAGACATTTGGGGTTCTAGTGCAAAAAAATATTCTGCCAGGGAATGCAATACTTATATAAGAAATGAAATTATAACATAAAAAAAAATCTGCTGATATTAGGGGGTTATATTATTATTTAAGCTAAAATAACTTATTTTTATTTTTACAGATTAAACAAAAAACTAAATCTCTTACCTGTCCCATGCAACTACGTCTGCCCAGGGTGCTGCAAGCCTGACTGAAGCCATCTTCATCCCATGGTGCCAAAGCCCCTGGTCCTCCAATGCAGTCCAGGTTGTCAAGGCTGCGATTACTAGAAAGCTCTCTGAGAGACGGAAGACAGCTGGGAAAATAGAATATGACATGATATATATATTTTTTTCATGTTAGATGTCCAAAGCATAGGAAGTTAAACAGACCGACAAGCTGATGTTTTCATTATGACCTGAGAAGCAGCTGGGAAACATCAGTTTATGCCTAAAATGACTGAGCAGCAAACGAGGAATTGAAAAAGAGATAAAGAGGAGATGTGTGTCTTTTAAAACTCTTCTGTCATTTTCACGTATAATTTACATGTATCCATAAACTCTAAATAGTCTCTATTTCAATTTCATTGTTTTTGGGTCACCCATTGCAGAATTTGAGCATGCAGTTTCAGCAATGTCAAACAAATAATGTACACAAACGACAAGATGAAAGTAATCAAAAATTCTTTATAAAGTTTATATACTTTGTGTTCATTCATTATGAGAATAATATGGCTGTAAAGTTTCATGGTGTGATGTAACAACACAAACATTTTTGATTCTTTTATTTTTCTAGACACAAATGACGCTATGTTTAGTTTTAAAGCAGATGGAACTAACAAGCTAACAATATTCCAGCAGCTATTGGAAGCACGAAATGATTTTTGCATTTGGAGTTTTTATTCTGCAGTCTTTTCTGAGGGGAGCAGCGCAAAGTCATGGACCAAAATTCATTAAACCCAAGTGTTTTGCACTGCACCCCTGAGGAGAGGCTGACATACCTACCACTGACCTGCTCATTGACCTGCCCAGCTGGTGCAGAGAGGGCATGCTGTGGAGTGGAGACCACAGGGCATCCAGCTCCCCCTGTAACAATGTGAAATCCAAGGTTCTGCTGCTAACACGAACCAGTTGGAGCAGAACGAAAGAGAGTAGGGTTGGATGATCAGAGAACGGTTGGGGTCTAAGGATATCAATCTAAGAATCAAGTATGTGATATAAAGTGATGCCTTAGGTGTATTTAAGGAGCAAGTAACTCTGTTTCTTCAACCATTTCAGCTGGATTTATTTATGCACTTTTACATAGAGCTGGTCATTAATGATGAATTTTTGAAAAATCTTTTTTAAACTTGTTGGCCTTCAACAGCTCAGAGTCACACCAGTTCATATTTTAGTTTGTTCTCAGATGTATATTCGTATGTGAATAAACTAGATTTCTAGTTATGATACCACTGGTGGCAAACATATTTCCACAGTTTGTGAAAAAAATCCCTGAAATATACATATACCACCTTTTAAAATACACTTTATTGCCAATAGTATTTGCTATTAGTGACATTTCATGCTTAAGTAATATGGTTGATTATAATATTGACCAACTAAGCTGACGTCCAGTGTTGGCCTGCTGCATCGGACACTTTCAATGGCACACGGTGATGTAATGCTTGGATGCAGCTGCTTTGCCATGGAGACTCATTGCCTGAAGCTCTCCGTGCATGTATTCTTGAGCTAATCTAAAGGCCACGTGAAGTTTGGAGGACTGTTGCAAAAGGCTCAACAGAAAGTTCATGACCTCAGTGTGGCAGGAATCTCAGCATCTGCTGGGCTTTCTCTTTGGTTTTAGGCTGCCTCTTCCTTTAAGTCTGAGTTGCAATCATTTCAAATCACTTCCAGTTTTTTATAAACCACTAACAGCTGTCACTGCATAGCTTTTTATTTTTAAAAGAAAAATGTACATGACTGGACACAGTGTCATCCAGTAATAGTACAAAACATGTATTCACTGAGCTCCTGAGAGCGACCATTTCCTTCAAAAACATTTCCATAAAGCCTCTGCATGCCTGAATGCTGCACCCAGGGAAGCAATTGAAATATCTCAATTTAATTATTTGGATTGACAAACGCTTGTGCCAATACAGAGTATACTAGATACTAGATTCTCCTATCATGGTAAAAATAAAGTACTTATCTCCAATGTATAATCTAGTCTTTACCAGTTTTGAAATGTCATAACATTTAATCATGGATGTTTAGAGCAAATTCTAACATGTCCATATTTATCAGAGACTTAGGGTTATTAGACTTTTGTAAAAAATAAATGGCTCAAATTCCCCTTACAATTTACTTTCTTTTAAACACTCTCATATAGCTGGAATTTCAATAGGTTAGACAGAACATAGGCTTTCGTATATGCAGAGGATAAAATTATGTTTCTTTCAGGTCTCAATTCATCTATCTCTGCTTTGATAAACTCGACTGGTGAGTTTGATCTAATTTCAGGTTATGAAATCAACAAAATAAAATGCTGGACGAAAAGGAGAGAGAGATTATTTGCCTGCAGTCATTTCACCATTTAAATCAGTCTCAAAGTTTAATTATTTAGGAATACAAATTCTTCCAAATTTAGATTCACTTGTTAAATTCAAATATGATTCCATAACTAATGAAATAATTGATCATTTTAAGAGATGGATGAACCTTCCAATGTCCCTGTTAGGTTGAATTAATATTTAAAAAAATGATGATACTTCCAAAACTAAAACATGTTTTTCAGATTATTTACCAATCCTGCAGACTGGTTTAAAAAGTAAAACAAAATGCTTCTGAATTTCTTGTGGGTCAAAAAGATGCTAGAATAAAACTTTCCTTAAATAATTTACCTAACAATGAAGGAGACCTAATGTGCCCAAATATAGTATGGTATTATTTGGCTGCTCTGCTTAGATCTGTAAGGTATTACTTCAGTTTAAAGGACGCCCCCCAATGGACAGAAATGGAAGGGGATTTTTCAAACACCTTGTACCTTTTCTAAGATACAGAAGTTCATTTGATTGAGAAAAAAAAAAAAAAAAGAAATCTAATAGTTAAAAAACAAATCAGGATTCCAGTCCTGGGAGAGCTGATGCAGTATTCAAAACAGTGGGCTATCAACGGACTGAAGGAAGATATGACTTACTTGGAAGCAAATAAAATATCCACAGGAAATATTTGTTGAAAAATCAGCAGCTTAGAAATTATGTGGTAGCAAAAAAAAAAAAAAAAAAAATTTATCAAAACCAACCAACACTAGAGGACATGCTAGGATCGGATGTCCTAAAAAGGGAAATCTATAAATTTCTGTTATCAAAGTCCTCAAACAATTCTGTTTTAAAATTAAAAGCATGAAAGGAAGACTTACAAATAGATTAGTCACTAGAGGAATGGGAATCTACGACGGAGTATTAGGGCCACACATGAAAAGAAAAAATATTTTTGCCATGACGAGATTAAACTCGACATGTCGACTTTAA
>NW_015151800.1:25215-37272 GCF_000732505.1 Cyprinodon variegatus | reverse complement strand
TTAAAGTCGACATGGCGAGTTTAATCTCGTCATGGCAAAAATATTTTTTCTCTTCATGTGTGGCCCTAATACTCCGTCGTAGGAATCGGTTTGTCAACAATATGGAGAAGAAAAATAAACATTTTCATTGTATTTGGGAAGGAGAGGAAGGAAATAAAAAAAATATGTGTTTCAATAAAACAAACTATAAAAGAAATCATTAAGAAAGAGCTTGCAATAGATCCATCCTTTATAATTTTAGATCTACATCCTAAGCCCTCAAAATTCACAAAAAAAATGCATATGTCTATTGATATTTGTTCCCTACAATCAAAAAGGTTAATTGCAGAGCTGGAAGGATATCAGAGTATTGGAGAGTGGCTTACAAAGAAGTTGACTGCCCTTCCTCTGCAACCAATTACATACCTACTGAATGGGAAAAAGGACAAGTTTGAAAGTATTTGGAGACCTTTTATACTTTTGGCTGAAAAGACAGATTACATGGGAGATGAATAAAAGCTAGAGCTAAAAGCTAAATGTGGTTTGTTGAACAATAAGACACCCTGTACATTCATAAACACCATGTATATTTACAGTATATTGGTGAAAATTATTATTTCCTAATGTCAGTTAGTGACTTAGAGGATGTTTATTTGTTTGTGATAGAAAAATTTAAATCCAAATAAAGATAAAGTTGGGAAAAGAAAAAGCTTAAGAGGTATAACAATCAACAGCTGTGAGTAAATATGTTATTTTCCCAAATAACTATACCTGAATGTATTCAAATATATATTCCTTGATATGAACCTTTGTATTTTAAAATATATTCAGGACTCAAACTGTGTATTTTGAAATCAGTAAGACTGATAATGCTGAATGACCAGATGAATGTTTTAGTATACAGAGGTGTGGATTTAACTAGCATGTGGACAAGAAGAATATCTCGAATATATTTTCCTGTGTGAGTAATCTGAGTTTGGGCTCTGTGCTTGTGTCCTTCTTAGGACTATTGTGACAGGGTAGAGCATTCATCCTGAGCATGCTGAAACTGGCTGGATATTACTAATCTGTCTTTAAAGGAGTGCAGGCAAATCTGTCCTGATGCTTTAAGTTTTAAAATATCACCCATTAAATGTTGATGTAGGACTGTCAAAACAATAAAAACAGCCTTATCCAGCACAATTAAAGATTGATTTGCCTCTTTTGAGCTTGTTCTGACGACAGTATGCGTATGTTAGGTTGTGCTCTTACTTATGTGGGGGTAGCTGTTCACTTAGAGATTGCTGGGTAGCTCTGAGGTAGCTCTGACGACGAGCAGCACTTTTGGGCGAAGGTTTAGGGCTTCCATCAGAGTCGTCACTGTCCTCCATGTCTCCCATGGCCTTTACATAGCTGCCACTGCGCATCCGCCGACATGGGATCTCATTGAAACCCGCACCGCGACCTAATGAGCTACTCCAATCCCCCTACATGGAGCATTAAAGGAACAAAATAAAAAAAATAACCTAGAGCTAGCTTTTGCAGAAATGTTTTTACACACATACATTTATTTGTAATGCAAAAATATAGTTAAGACTTAGAAAATGTGTTATTTATATCAGTATATATAGCCATAGTATTGCCTAACAAAAACAATCATCAGTATATTTTGAAGGGATTTTAAGCAGTATGTCTTTATGTAAATACAGGTGCCCTCCACACACTTTAGTTATCTAGTTTTTGAATTCTTCTATCAAATAAAATAAAAATAAATTACATTTAAATTACTTGTTGCAATGTAACAAAATAAATAAATTCAAGCGTTTAATACCTTTACACAACAAGTCAAAGTCAAATAGGTTTATACTTCTGTCTACCTCCTTTTCAAACAGATGTGTAAGTAAATATATATTATAGTTTATGAATATAGATGGTTATGTGTTTGAAACAAACAAACAAACAGGACACTGCATACTCACCCTGCGTCCAACTTGTAGATAGTTACGAGTTAATTCCTGCTGGCAGGACTTGGACTTGAGCATTGACCTGTCCAGAGTAGTTGAACCCTTCTGAAGAACCTGTCTTGGTTGACCCATGGTCAGTGTGGACCAAGATCCTCCTTTAACATACTCTGTATCGTTTATCATCATACCCATTGGTCCACTAAGTCCACCACCAATATCCCCAACTCCAGGAAGTGCTGGATACTTCATGTCATTGCTGCTTTTAGAGGAACTGATAGTATTGTAGCCACTGTGGATGTATTTATTCTGACCACTATGGCTTTCATGGCCACTTGGACGCCCAAGGGTCATCATGGTCATAGTATTATGATAGCTGCTCAAATCACTGCTGTCCAAATCATCTGAGCTCCAGTACCCTGACATGTTGGATCTCGGCCTTCTTTTAGCAGTCGCCTCAGACTTTGTAACACGATCTTTACTTTTGGATCTGCGATTGTGCTTCCCTCCATCCTCAGTGCCGGAAGAGGTGCCTCCACCGCTGCCAGTTGATCTTCCATTTACATTTCCCTTCATGTTGTGGCTCTCCAGCGATTGGGACTTAGCGAAGAGCTTCTGCACTGAGTGCAGCATGTAACGAATGCGACCAGGACTGTCTGTCCGCTGCTTGGCAGCAACAGCAGCCGAAGTCCGATGAAACTGTAAAGTGCTGAATCCGTCACGACCTCCAGGAAGCTGCTTCTCAAAATCAAGTAGACTGGGTGGGGTTTGACTCTTATTGATATGGTGTGATATGGTGGCTGAGCCGCTTGTGATCATAGGTGTTCTACCACCCAGCCCTGACATGGCCATACCTGATCCCATGCCCATTGACAGAGACGTTCCCATGGTGCCTGTGCCTATCCCGCCGATACTGTCACTAGGAGGAGAGAAATCGGACTGGTCGTAGGAGTTGTAATGAATGCTGGGAAAAGTGCTGCTATTGGAAAGCTGATTGTTGAGGGGCAACATGCAGTCTGCTGGAAGGGAGCCTGGATTGGCAGAAGGATAGAGGTGGGGGTCCATGGTGCCGTAGTGGTCCATTGTGGGGCTAAGCAGGTAAGGGCTGCGTGGCAGTGTGCTGGTCTTCTGGTGGTAGAGAGCCTCTGGGTGATTTAGAGAGGGATCACAAGAGTCAGACAGATGTCTGTTACGGTTGGTCCCCAACCCCTTCATTATGGCAAAGAGGCTCAAACCCTCTAGAAGACCTCAAGGCCAAGAGAGAAGAGCCTATCTTCAGGTTGATTCCTGCAAAAGAGAGATAAACATGGTAGAAAGACAAAAGGGTCACAAAAACATCATCACACATACTTACATGTAAGACCACACCACAACACAAAAGACAAGAAAATTACAAGTTTTCAAGAACCTCCCACTGCAAACCCTTGTGCTGGTATGGTGTAAATATGTGGAAAAAACATGTGGAACAAGGACAGGCTGTGACCAGCGGGTCAGTGAATATATTACTGCTAAGGGAACAATTGCTGACAGACACTCCTCCGTATTTATGCAGGCTGTAGCAGCAGCCAGAGAACAAATGCTTTCTTTTCTTGGTAATTACATTCAGAAATTCAAGAAAAAAAAAATAAGAGCACCATTTACCATTTCACATAAGTCCATTTGTATAAATGTTAGATCACAATATGTTTCCTCAATTCTATAGAAACAAACATCACAACAGATATAATGCTTAAAATTTAATCCTGCCCAGTTTGCATCATATTCATTGTGTTGTTCCTCTACTATATCTGTAGATATCCATGGTTTTGGGACTATTCCCCTGTCTTATCTTTGATTGATGAGCAGACCTTATGTGGAAACTAGTAAAGAGGATTTGGCCAGTGGGGGGTGGGGGGTAGTTGGCAGGCATCGGCAGGTAGCTCTATCTGCCTTCCTGGCCAAGCTGTGCCAGTGCCATGCCTGATGGGGCAGCAAGGACAGGGCTTCCTGCCATGGGCTATGACACATTGTGGTCCAGGGTTATTGTTTTAAAATAAATTAATGTAATTAAACTTTTTCAGCAGTTATCAATTGTAATAAATAATAAAGCATCGGCTTTTTATGTAAAATTCACTCTTTTAAACCACTGGTGTTCAAACTTTTTGATGAAGGGGACAAAATTCATTTTGAGTGAGTTTTAGGTTAATTAAAACATTTTTAGGCTTAACAGCAAAATTAGAATGCTTTAAAAACAAGTAGAGCATTCTGGATTGTGTAGAATATGGATCAATAATTAATGTAGTGAAGGTTTACTTGTGAGTCCAGACAGACATTTCTCCTTGGCTCTACCTTTCCAAAATGGTTAGGGTTATCCTAAGCTATATACTATATCTATGCTGCTATAAGTTTAGGCTGCAGGAGGACATAGCCACCGCTTTTACTCCTTTTGCTTCAATCTATCTCTATTTTCCCACTCTGCAGTATTTGCTAGTTAAACCCATAACTATATGTTTTCTATGCATTTCCTTGTCATAGCTAGTTTATCTGGTCTTTTCATGTTTGGCTGTAAATCAATTTTGGAGAGAAATATCAACATCAACACATCAGATTATAGATGATAGAGTCAGGCCTGTGTTTAGTTTAGTTTTGTTTCTCTCCTACACATAGCTATTGGTTCAGCTTCTACTGTTATTAACTGTATATGCTTTGATTCATCCTTTGGCATAAAAACATACACAGAGCTCATCTGCTTAACTATCTCTTTCCTAGACAGAGCCACCTCTCTCCTTAAACCCCAAGCTAATTAGTCAGTATTCTAACCAATATCCAACCCGTGTAATGGATCTGTAATCCTGCAGGCTGCAAATCGCACCCCGTCCTCACTTTGGACACCAATGATTTTAATCAACATTCAAGTTTCCCTGAGAACAGTCCATGGTTGGGGTGTGAGGGGTCATTGATGATGTTATGGGCTTGGAACACGCAGCGCTGGGATGAAATGTCTTTTATGGAGGGAAGATGCATCTTAGATTCTTCAAACTATTGAAATTTGTATCATAATTGGCTAAAATATAACTTTTAAGAGCTGAGCAAAGGAATACACCACTTAACAGAAGGATGGCTGGTCAGTGTGTTTGGAATGTGGCTGATGGATAGTAAATAGAATATTGTAAATAAACTTTGCTTATTACTAATTTAAAGTTATTGTTTAGTTTGAAAAAAAGTCTATGCTATTGAAAATGCGCATCAGTTTCATTCCAATCACTGTACTGCATATTAATCGCATGTGTAAGAATGTAACCCCTCAGGACAGAACAGAACTTGGAAGCAGATACACAGAAACATCTTTTCATCTGGTTAGTTGGACTTTTTTATTTCAATAATGTTTGGGCTACAATAAAGCTGAAAGCTGATGCCATGACTGCATAATATCAATACAAGAAGTGATCAGTCTGTGTGAAATCATCCTGATTTTTCAGCTGTATCAGAACTCAGCGCAAAAAAAATGTATAAATCCATTCTTTTAAAGAGTGAAAGGACTCAAATCTTATGCAGCCCTAAAAGTAAGAAATACCTTAATGTCTTTTCTACGTAAATGGAACTTTTCTGTTTCAGTCTCATACAGACTCTCTGTTCTACACGATCATTGCTCGATTTTACAGTAACACTACAACCTTCTTCATAGTGTTTTTTCTCTTGTTTTAATTGTCTCTTGAAATAAATCCAGTGAAAGAAAATGCAACATCTTAAGTTCAGACTGGAGATGATTCAATGCTATAGAAGCAATGGGACTGAATGCATGGAACAAGCAAAAGAAAGATGTTGGAGGGTAAAAACTGGGCAGTATTTGATTGATGTAAGAGAGACTTTAAGTAGGTTAGAGTCCAACTGAGTAGTGGCCTCGTGCTTAGAGAACAGGGTGTTTGCTTCCTAGGAAGCTTGCTAGATCTCTGGTTCAAACTCAGTCTGGGTCAGATGGAAATTCCTCAACTTACAGGACACATCTTGACAAAGGAAGCTATGTGCAAACTGTTTTCTACCTTTTTGTGTACCTTTTGGAGTAATAGTTCACACTGAGTGGCATTTCAGTCCATGTCAGTAAAAAAAAAACAGGAAAAAAAAAAGTGATTGTGGGTCAGTTGCAGTTCTAAACCTAATTCACCAGAGGGGGGCAGTGGAACATGGAAAAACAATCAGGACAAAGCAAAGAGCGACTTGTGGCTCTGAATTGAAAGCAGTGAAATGTCCATGTTATTTAGTCAAATTCAAATGTTATGTTGTTCAAAATTAACATGTATATTTCTTTTTAAGTGTTAATTTCACTTTACCTAGCATTAAAGCTACCTTATCATCGAAATATCAACTGAAATAATTAGTTTCAAGGTAAATATCTAATTCAAAGTGGTGGTGTTACATGACCACATAATATCACTCTCATTTGTTGATGAATGTGACCATTTGATGATTGATGTGACCAGTGATGCAGCATCATGGGCAAAGCTGCTGTTACAAAAAACAATGGGTTCTACTCAGTATTTAAATATGATAGCAGTAGGGTCTTCTTGCTGCAGAATTTCTAAAAGATTTAATTCGAAAAACATTAAGGAATATACATTTGTGAAACGATAATTATAGATGATTTGCTACATTACTAACTAAAGGGACAGCACTCAAATTTTTGAGCTATAAAGTTGGACCAAAGTGAAGGGTTTTTACAAAAAAGGTTTTACAAAAGTAATGTTTGTCTTTTGAATATAGATCAAATAGATATTTTTTTGAAATATTATTTAAAAGTACATCCATGTTTTAAAGAAGAGCACATATTTGTTTTACTTACTTTAAATAAAAACAGTTTTTAACCAGTTGAGAGTTAGAATTAGATTAAAACAATGAAATCAAACTCCGAACAAATCTGTAAAGGTAGAAAATGTTAACTGATGGGTCTCAAGTCATCAGAATCACCTAGAAGCTATGGCATCACCTGGGTTTTTCACAAGACTTTTTTTTTTTATTGTTTTAAAGCATAGTTATATTACCAGACATAATCTAAAAAAGTAATACACTGTAAAATATTTTATTATTCTGACATTTAGAAATGTAATTATTTTTAATCTTGTTAAAAGGTAAAATGTTCAATCCGATCTGATGTCTGAAAAAAGTTGGGTACTTTTCCCTCATTAAAGGATTTTCCAATCAGTCCAAGGCAATCAGTCTAAAAGCTTGTATTTGGGTTTGGCAAAACAAAAATGCAACAAACATGATGAATAATGAAAAACGAATCCAACTTCAGTTAAAAAACGAATTCTAATGCCTTAAAATCAGAGGAGGCAATAAAACATGTTGTGTCACCATTCATGCCGCTAAGTGTAAACACGGCCATTTCTTACGCTCATCTTCAAAGTTCAAGTTGTCTATTTGCAGGAATAAAAGCTCCTCATTAAATTCCGTCTTTCATGGCTCCATTATTAGCATGCCTAAGGCACAGACTCATTTAACGTCATTAACGCGGCCTTTCTGAATGCCCTCTCTGCTGATAGGGTCAAATCCTCTAAATCCTTTTACACAACATTAACTAACTGCCTTGTATCCCATCATGACACGCCGCTCAGCTAAGCTTGGCATGGTCTCCTCCATGTGTCAACAGCTCCGCCTTTAAATGACAGTGATAGCTTTGGTGGAGGGTGGCTCATCAAACCAGCAGAACTGACTGCCACTTTGTCATTTGAACTTTGTTCGATTTGGAGAACAACCTAAAAGAGAAAACCAGGGGAGGTAGTAGTGTAAAGACATTTACCAGCATTCAAAGGAAATAAACAAGGGATTTAATTTCCTATTATTTTTCACATGTTAACTCTGAAACACAAGCATTTGTAGGAAGGCAATTTCAGAGCCAATTAGATGGCAGTGTCAATTTAAATGATCTTAGTGTTACGTTAATTAGATTTGCACTAGCACCAGGCTGGAGTCCTAAATCCACTAATTTTTTTTTCATTTAATGAAAGCAACCTGGGAAAAAAAATGCAGGGAGAGTATCTTTAATTAAGAATGAAACATTATGCCAGCATTTTCTGAAAACAACTACAGAGGATGCAGAGTGATTAATCCAAGCAATTAACCACAAAATCAAAATAAACTGCAGTTTAACTGCCTAAATTCATTATTTCTGTCATGCTGTTTGGGATTTATCCCACAAATGCATTCTGAAACACCATTACATTTTTATAAGATTTCATGTTTTAAAAGGGCCTTCCAAAAAACATAGATATGACATCACAATCATGAACTTCCAGTAGATTCAACTATTACAACATACCAGTGTTTTGTATAGCTAATCTAAGCAAGTCATTTTTTCTTAAAATATGTGCATTTTTTCTTGAATTGAAGAGGTAAGTGAGACCCTTTGCTAATGGAAGAAGACAATAAGACAATTTACATTAAAAATGAGAAAAATCTATTAATTTTCATATTTTGAGTGCATATTATCCTCATTCCATTGGCAGATCATCCTATTTACCTGCTCAAATAAGGGTAAATACACTTAATTCAGGAATTTTTTTTACTTACTTCTAGATCGCTTTTTTAAGTGCAAAGTTTAAAAGTCTATAATGTGTGTCTGTTTTTCTCCTGCTCTCTTTATTCTGATGTCCCTACATAAAACCAAATGCAACTAACAAGTAAACCGAATTTGTAATTTGATAATTTGATCTCATTATTATCTCGTTTTTTTTTTTTACATTGGGCCCTTGATTTTACGTTATTACATCATGTTCTACTCACCCATATGAGTTTTGTGTCATTTGGAGCTGTTCTGAAGATATTCCGTTAGGTTATATCCAAGTAACTTCTTCCTATGGGCAACGACTTGAAGGCTGTCCCCCAGACATCCGTGGTTATATTATTTATATTTATATTTTTTAAAAACAAAGAGGAGTGTCTATGACGTCATCTGCACGCTGGACTGGAGTTGTGACAGGCAGCCCGGGCCGCAGGCAGCTGCGCTCTATCCCTTATATTCATTCGGTTAGCTAATCTGAATTGTTCAATTCCATTTTGAGAGCGCGATCATCTGTGGTAGGAGCACTAGACATTTTCCAGGCATGTGAGTAAAACTAGCAGCAGTACGGCGGACAGGAAGAATGAACGGTAGCCGGCGCGGATGACGTCATACACACTCCGCTTTGTTTTTAAAAGATATAAATATAAAAAATATAACCGCGGATGTCTGGGGGACAGGGATTCGCCTGCATGTTATGAATGCTGGCGTACCATAAAGAATAAATAATGAACAGTTTAGTTTGTGCCTTCAAGTCGTTGCCCATAGGAAGACGTTACGTGGATTACAAAAGTGAATATCTTCAGAACAGCTCCAAATGACACAAAACTCATATGGGTGAGTAGAACATGATGTAATAAAGTAAAATCAAGGGGCCAATGTAAAAAAACACGTTCCCCTTTAAGTTGTGGATACCTTTAAAGAAGGGTTTAGTTTCTGAAACTGTTCCCCAAGTTTTGAACATCTCAGACCTGTTCAAATCATAATCCTAAAACAATAGGAGGACGGCAAAACAACAAACAACTACACCATGAAAAAAGAAGAAGATGCAGAACTCAAAATGTTGAGGCAACTTCAGCAATTTTAAAGTCAAAATTAATCTTTTATGTTTTGCTTTTTTATTTTTGCCAAGCCTTAATTCTATGTTATTATGACTTGAAATGCAGATTTCCTTTTTCCAACTTATGTGAAATTAGTAGTGACTTAGAAAAGGTGATGATTTAACTACGAATCTTAAAGTTCTTCCTCACTATACTTACAATAATACTGTTTATTTAGAGATTTTTGTAGCTTAGTGGGTACATTTTTCATTCTACATTTTTACCTCAACATACTTTGTTTTAGGGACAGTAACAGGCTGGGTTTTGAATCCGACCCTTATTATCAAACTATAGACTAATGACAGGTCAACTTTAAACTTAAATAACAATAAAGTTATTTTGATTGGTAGCATTCATTCAGGATCAGCTTATTTAGTTCAAAATTAACATTAAAAGCACATTGAGTTTCTAACTCCAAAGCCAATTTTAAAAGGTGGTTTTACTGCACTTCACAAGAAAAAACATAAAAGTTGGCTGCAATTTCACCTTTAACCACAATTTAAAGGTATAAATACTGGCTACTCAGATGATAAGGTTAAGTATTTGAACTGCCTGTGTTTTATGAACTGACTTAAATTATTTCCCCTTCATGTAACATTCATTTTTTTAGGTTAACACAATAAAAGTTAGTTTTTCAGCTAAACAAAGGATGTTTTTCTTGGCTGTGGCTGTCCATCTACAATGAAAGACCAGCAAACACGTTAATGATTGAAGCTGCCGGGAGGAAATGATAACTCTTGACGTGTTGCAGAGAGCCTCAGCTCATGTGAGAGATTTCACGAAAAAGAATGAACTAAAAGTAAAACCCTTTTTGCAGCAAGTATAAAGAAAGTATTTTTTTTTTTTTTGCAGTTTGCAGCAAGCCATGTAGGGGAAAACATGAAAGAAGGTGCTCTGAGCAGATGTAAGCAATATTTTCCATCAAAAATACATTGTACTTCTTCAGTGGATTTTCACTGAATTATCCAAGTGGATGTAACCTGACACGTTTTTGCAAGGTTTGTGGGGATCAGTTATCTGTGAACTAAAGTAAAAGATACGTAACGCAAAAAAAAAAGTGGGCTAAAAGACAGCAGGTCAGTTCGCTTTCTTATATTTTTCAATCTCTGAGCAAAGATGAAGGATGATTTTAAGCATAAAATGCAATGGCATAGTTCTATATTCTTTTCCCAGGTCCAAATGCATGCATTTGTTCAACAAAAAACAGAAAAATAAAACGTATTACATATTTCTGGTTGTGATTGCTATCCTCCCCTCCCTTAGGGTGCATGTGGTGATTGTATCTCCTTACCCTGTGCACTGAGGAGCAGCCATCTGCTCCTCCAGTGCAAGACGGAGGCTTTTCTGGCATTAGGTCCAATTCATGACCTTACTGCAAGCTCTCCATCAAAGAGGTAGGAAGTTCACACGAGTAACCAGAAGAGGGCAACATACTAAAGACAAGATGACCTGTCCTTTAATTCCAAAGCGTTGAACTCATAAAACCATTTAGAAGAATATGAGAGAAAAATATTTGAGATGCACAGAAAATACTGTTTATGGATTATAGAAATAAAAATAAATAAATTGAACTAAAACACACTGCTTAATGAATCACCACATAAACTGAACAATAAACCTAAATCTGTGACCAATTAAGTAAACCTGCACTCCAGTTAATCATCAAATATAATTAAAGACATTTGTAGCCTGTTGTCTTCCTTTGTTGGTCTCATTTTGGTAAATGTTTTACACTCTGCTTTACAAATGATCCCTAAAGCTTTTTGATTATTATAGTTTCTCTAAAGCCATCTTTACATCAGTAAAGGGATTTTAGGACTAATAGTTCTGGACTTTGTCAGACTTCTTTTTTACTCTCATGGGGTCATTCTTTTTCTTGTTTAAATCTCTGAAAAAAATCATCCTAACCCTAAAATATAAAATCCCTCTTTAGCTTTGCAGGAGAGAGCTGAACATTTATTTTAATTATTATTATTTTTTTTGTCAAAACTGCTTGGCATTTAGAACTATTGCTAACAGCCATCTAACTGCAATGGACAATGCTTTCACTAGCATTTCCTCTGCAGGTACTGTGTCATTTGTGAAAAGTAAACCTCTCTGCAGACTAAACTCTTAGCTAAAAAGAAAATTCTAGGGTTTGTTTTTCAAGAAAACAAAATTGTCCCTCATTTATATATATTTGTTTTTTAATCTTTTTGTTTTGTTTGGAGAAAGTCTGTTATGTAATAAGTTATGTAATAAAATGTTGTATCCATGTATTTAAAAATAATGTACCGGTAAGCGGATTTAAAGCTACAGTGTGTAATAATTACAGGGATGTACAGTCAGAAATGTAATATATTATACATAACTACCGTATTTTCACGACCATAAGGCGCACCGGACTAAAAGGCGTAGTCTCAGTTATTTGTCCCATTTCTGTATTTAACACACACATAAGGCGCACCGGACTATAGGGCGCGTTTTTTATATACAGGTACATGTCCTCTCAGGTGGATTTTCTCAC
>NW_015151800.1:20922-22785 GCF_000732505.1 Cyprinodon variegatus | reverse complement strand
TAAACAAACCTCATCACTTGAGAAGGTAGGTGATGCGGACGTCGTGGAAGACATTTTTTCCCGTAACGCTCGCCGTACTGTTGGGGGGGAGAAGCGGTGGGGGGGAGATGTTCATGTTGCTGCGGTCTGCAGTCTGAACGTTAGATGTCTCTGAAAATTACACACTGTAGTTTTAAAAGGGGTTTACACGAGTATGCAAATTTTCTGCAGGTTTACATGACACATATCTATGTTAAGTGATGATTGGTAATCTCAAAGGAATATCCCATTCTTAATGAAAAATCTTAAACACTACCTGAATGAAGTAAATAGTGAAATAAATGGGAAGGTGAGGTGAAGGATTTATCATAATCAATTGGATGTAGTCTTTGACCCTAATGGAAAGAAACAAAAAGCATAATTTAAAGAAATGTAATATCACTATGATAAACTATGCATCAGACATCAAACACTTATTTATTCGGAAAATATAACTACTAATAGAAGAATTATAACCTGGGTGTGAGATTAAACGTTCAAAATCCTCCATAACGATGTTAGTGTCTCATTTTTACTGCAGTCTCCTAACACTCATTGAAAAGCTGCTTTTTCTAGATACTATAAAAGATACAAATCAAATACTGTGCAGGTACTCTATAATTTTTTCCATTTATCGAGGAAAAGATTAAATCATTTGGATTTTCTGTTTCCAGATCATATTTAAGTTATTTACAGATTCTTCCCCTTTAAAAGCTAAGCATCCTGGGAATATCAAAGCAGATTCTTAGATTCTGTACCAGAAGCCTTTGTGTCACTATTCAAGGAATCCAGAATTTCCAAGGCTTTTCCAGGGCTGCCATGGAAGACAGGGGGCGGCTCTGCATGTGCCGGTGTGCAGTGTGTGGTACATGGCCAGTGAATGCTTGCACTCTGTGCGGTAAGAGGATGGGGAAGGAGAAAAAAAGCTGTGTCTAATAAGGTGTGGTTTTTGACGGCAGCGGAAATGAAACAGATCTGGGAGGAAAGAGGAGGTGTGAAAATGAGTAAATGTGTTGCAAAGTGTTCACTGGGGAGAGGCTGGATAAATACAGGGTATAAGGACAGACAGAGGAAAAAGTGGAAAACTGGAAAGGATTTACATAAAAAGTGATGAGTGGAGATTTTTTCATACTTCTATTGAACAAAGAAAGGTTCAATTCAATTTTTATTCTACTTGATGCCACAAGTGTGTAAATAAAGGACGTTAGGGACGCTGAGCAGGTTTAGGGAAACAAGAAACACCCACTGAAAGCCTTTTGAAAGGCTGTGTCTTCAGGTAACAGTGGAAACCTAAATGTATGTCTGCTGCATGGCGAATAATGAATAGTGAACTGCATATGTGTGTGTGCGTATGAGGCAGCCTAACCTTGTCCTAATTACACTCTATCTATTCCATCAGTGCTGTGCTCTGGCCTATTTTCACAGCTATAAATTTATCACTCTCCCCTCTGTTGTGATAGATGACCCACTCATTTTAGCCCATCTCTGAAGACTGTGAGCCAGATAGGAAGTCAGTGGAAGACAGCGGCAGCACTTCACTGCTCACACAGGCGGTGATGGAACTTTTTACATCCTCCAAACTATTCCTGGATTTTGAACATTGATGTAATACGGTGAACGGATGGCACTGTTTTTTTTTGACTCTTTGTTTTGTTTGACGAGTAAAGCTTCTTCTTTTTTTTTTTTTTTAAATTACAGTCACTTTGATTGGGCGGCTGATATAAAATAAGTGATGCAAGCATTTTACATGCAATGGAAAATACACTCACCGGCCACTTTATTAGGTACCCAATGCTAGTAACGGGTTGGACCCCCTTTTGCTTTCAGAACTGCCTCAATTCTTCG
>NW_015151800.1:15922-19937 GCF_000732505.1 Cyprinodon variegatus | reverse complement strand
CCGCCATGTGATTGGCTGCTTAGAAATTAAGTGTTAACAAGCAGTTGGACAGTGAGTGGCCGGTGAGTGTATATTTCTTTTCACTTGTTACCAGATATTTTGGTCGGAGTATTTAGATTTCTCTTGTCTCATATATTTAGTTATGCTATTTATCCATTGAAAATGTCTGAGAAAATGTCTGAGAAAATGGCTGAGAAAATGTCTGAGTGAGGGGTGGTTTTAGACAAAACATACTTATTCCCACAAAAAGCCAAATTGTTTCTCAAGGTTTGTTAAAGTGTGTGCAATTTGTTTTGACTCTGATACAACCTTCACAGTTTTTTCATTAACATAAGTAAGGGAGACAAACTCTGTCTAGTCAGAACAGGGCTGATTACTGTGCCGTAAGGGCTGTATGACTGTTCTCTCTTTGCAAAGATAAGAAAATAAAGTGAAGACTGAGAGAAATCCATCGATCTCCATTTATTTAAATAGGGTTAATAGTTGAATACCTTTTTCCCACTACAATATATTAAATTAGAAGTAATTTGAGACATAAACAGACTGTTTGAAATTAGTCTTTGTTGATGTATCAACTAATATTTACATAAAAAAATTAAAAAGGGGTTTCAAGGGTGATGAATAAAAAATACTACTATCTATACTACTACTATCTATTAGAACAACCTTTTAATCTGGTTGCAGGCTAGCATTAACTTAGATCTAAACAAGAGGTTAAGAGCACAGCAGATCTAAAACTGTTATTTGGTAAAGAGATATGAACCAAATTGCAGAAGCAGAGGGTCAAAAGAGTAAGCACATCTTTTTTAATGCTGGCTCAGTAAAATAAGGTTTGCAGACTTTTGAAAAGACCTCTCAAGGTCTCACCACACAGGTTGTTACATGAAAAGAGAAGAAAAGATTGACTGTAGCAGAAAAATAAATGATTTTCTTACATTAAAGTGGAATAGAAATGACCAAACAATAACATATTTTTAGATTGCAACCCATCAGTGAATCAGTGGTGCAGGCTGTGGATATTTATAGAAAAGGGAACGTAGGAAAGTTGTGTGATGTTAAACAGAATTCAGCTAAACCAGCAACCGGTTGTCTGCAATGCAAAGACAGATGAGCATAAGAGCAAAGCTTAAACATATGAGAACATTGAGTCCAGGTTGTTCATAATCAGAACAACTAATGAATAGTTGATCATTAGTTGTTCACTATACTGCAACTTAACCTGAAAAACTGAATATCAGCTGTAAAAATGGATAAATCACATTAAACACAAAAAGAACTCTGTAGTAAAGGGTGTACTTTCTTTATGTCACAGTTTATATTGGGAGAAATTTAAAGGAGAGGCGACATGTCAAACCAATTTCAGCCTGATACAGCTCAATATAAAAAAAGTATTTTTAGGAGCAATTACATATTTTGGTGTGTTCTATCCATACCCAAGGCTTCCAACAGTCCCATTTGCAAAGACGGCTAAAATGATAAAGCACCTTCAAGCATTGAGTTAGAAAATATTAATGGCATTCTTTTTAAAGATGACAGTAAGTCGGTTTACTTGCTATGATGTAAAAAAAGCCTCTTATTAGATTTATTAGTTTATGAGCAATACAGGATTTGGAACTTTTCCAACTTTTCCTGGATGCACTTTCTTTGCCCCCTGCTCTGATCTGTGCACATTGAAAAATCCTGCTAACATGATTTTTTTTTTCCCATTATGGATGCAGACATTCGTCTTTAAAATATCATAACTGATGAAAGCCTGTGATTTAGTCTTTTTTTTTTAAAGACACACTTCATATCATAGCTGCAAGGGCCCTGTGGAGAATAAAATGAAAACCTGAAATCTAAATGCATTTAGTATTTTATACCAAATGCATTTTCAGTTAGACTGATTTGTGCATTTACAAATACAGGCATATGCAAAACAAGATCAAAGACAAAAATGTAATTAAAATACCATAGATTAATGATTAACTTGATGCCACACCACCGACATTAAAGCTTTAGACTCATTAACTGTGTTATTTTATATCCATTTCATACATGGGAATAGGAAAAAAGATGCCTCTCACTGGCTGCTGTGCACAGCGAGGGGCAGGGAGGGTTATGTGCTACAGCTGTGGCCACTGTCTGTAGTTTCCGGGCAAATCGGAATGACTAATGCAAGCAGACAGAGAGATGTGCATGCCCACACCCAGGCACCAGCCTGCTTTATGTTAATGCACATCTATTAAGATTTTTTTTCCCACTACAACAAAACTGATTTTTAACACTGCTTCCACAAGGATCCCTCTCTTCCACACAAAGTGTGAACCCACTTGAAAAACGGAAAAAAAAAAGCGTTAGCCTTTATGCTGCATGCGGCCTTCACAAGAAACATCTGATTTCAGTTCATTGGGTGTGAAAATGTCTGAATTCTACTTCTAAAGGGTTAATAATGCAAGGTTAGAACACTTTAGTGAAAATGTGTTGTTTTGCAGTAAAAACAAAGAGCCTAGATTAAATCTTATTCCATTATCTTTGTGAAATCCCATTCTGTCTGACAGCTGCTGCCCAGCACATGTGTCAGTGATGAGCTGGAGTCTTTTTATGATCAACTGCAGCAGCGACATAAATCCCACCAGGATAGGCTTTAAACCCTTCCAACTAAAAAAAAAAACGTCCTTGGTTTGACACACAGTCAGCCCCTAGCCTTTGGTTTAAGTCAAGTCACTTCCTGTTGGACTGGGAAGGTTCACTACAGGGTGAAGCATAACGAAAAGGATTCCCAGTGGATGGCATGTAGGTCAGAGATGCAGTCATGTGTCAAAATCTTCAATGACGTCACTCTAATACCCTAATGGCTATCTGTCAACTTAACATATATATTGCAAAGAGATACACCATTGCATCATGACAACATATTTCCAACAGAACTGGAGGAGGAGGTGGTTACTGTACATCCTAGGATACTACCTGTAGTCTCAGATTTATTAGATGGAGGAAAACAGGGAGAGAAAGTGGTGAGGAAGAGTTTTTTTTAATTTTTTTAACCACACACAGTAAAGTTCACTGGGAAAGAGAGATTGTATGGCCTATTTGTTTTTGACTGACATGTCATCAGCTTTCCTGATAGGCTCAGGTTGAGAAGAGCCACAAGAAACCTGGTTATACACCAGCTTTTATATCTATGGATGTCCAAAACACAGAACTCTGTTTATAAAGCAGGAGAGCAGATTTTTCTAACTGCATTGAAATATGTCACAACAGCAGAGGTGGGAAGTAACTAGTTATATTTACTCAATTATATTTACTTCAGTAATTTTTCGAGATAAATATACTTCAAGGAGTAGTTTTTCTGCATGCTTTTAATTTAATTGGAGTAATAATTACTTGATGACGTAATAAAAATAATCTGTTTACCCTACCCTACCCATCATGAGCAACTTGATGAAGAAGAGGCTTGTCTCCAAAAAAACATTTCAGTTCTAACCTTCTAATTTGTGTCTGTTTAAAATGTTTAATTCTGCAGACCGTCTCTGCCGCTGCTGCTGCTTGCTGTCAACCTGCCTGAATGCCTGCTGCTTTCTTCTGTTCAGCTCCTGGAGCACTGCATCCTCCACCAGGGGGGCTCAAAGATCAGGGACCACATCAAACTGTGACAGGTTGAATTACATTAAAATGAGTGCTAACACTGCGTTAATGCCAAAAAACACACAAAAAACAACAAACATATTCTTTATGCTTACAATGAAATGTAATCTGCCACATTTTGTACATAGAACAAATGAACAAGACAATTGTTCTGCTCTAAGTATTTTAACTTTTTCTATAGCCTAAATATCTAAATACACTTTCTCAGCCGAAAAAGTGTTTTATCATATATTTTTATTGATTTTCTTCAATTCTAAATCAGACCTGGAAATAATCCATTAACTTGAAGACATTAATTAGATCAAGTTTCATCATGAAGAGCACCAACTCCTTAAGAGTGATCCATCCATCCATCCATCCATCCATCCATCCATCCATCCATCCATCC
>NW_015151800.1:0-15765 GCF_000732505.1 Cyprinodon variegatus | reverse complement strand
ACCTTTTTTGCTGCAAGGCAGCAGTGCCACCCACTGTCCTAATGTGCAGCCCCCTTGGGAGTGATAAAACACATTTCCAAAATCTAACTGTACAAACACAAAACTCTCTTGTAAAGAATTAAAATAAATGAGTCAAGCTATAAAACGTCTATGATTCCTATTTAGAAAAAATATGATTACATTTTTAAAGCATAAGCAGTAATATTTAAGACCCTCACTAGGTCTGCTTACAGGTGATTAATCAGCAAAAATTGAAACTAAACTAAAAAAAGAAAAACTTCAGGGGAATTTAAAATGCCAAATTGCTCACCTTAAAAATCTTAATGTCAGCAGTTTTAGCAAACATGGCAGTTAATGAGGGCTACTTTGAAAGGGAAGCTAGATATTCCTTAATGACAGAAGTGACCCAATGACATTTTGAAACAATGTTGGATAAAAAAAAAGAAAAAGAAAAGCTCCACTGCAGCAATTACAGGTCAGCCAGAGAGCCACAGGTCTTTAAACCCCCCTTTGGTTCGTTATCAAATTGTCATGAGGCTCAGTTATCACAGAGCATATTTGGAAATCTATACCCCAGTCATTATGTTCAGAGTGCCATTTGACCTCACAATATCACGCAGATCGATTTCATTTTTCACACAGTGATACTCAAGATACTTTAGTTAAATTATAACTCTCTTTCTGAAAGGGCTAACTGATTTCTACACGTATCTCCTTTCCTGCTTATCATTCATTTTTTATCCTTTCTTGTGATGAAGTAAACAGTCTAAAACTGGAGCAACATAAAGCTGTTACTTCCTTCTGGGTAGGTGAAATAGGTCTATTTATGTGTCAGTACCCGTGGAATTGAGGATTTGACACACTCCCCCAGGGCTTGAATGCTACTGACTCAATACACAGAACAAAACACAGAAATAGGTCAATTATTCCATATCTAACATCCTGTCTTTAAACCAAGTAAAGCCACGGGAATGTCCAGTTAAATGACGGCATTGCTAAATCTACACTCTGCTTTTCAGCCACCCTGTACTAAGCTTTGAAAGGAAAACAGTTATAGAAATTGGGTACATCTTGCTTTTCTAGATTTTTTTTTTTTTGCTGATAGTCGAACATGTGCATTGGCCAGAGAAAATAGATTCTCAGGAGCTCAACCCTGGCTTGTTTTGATATTATAAATTGGCAAAAAAGCAGCTTCACTTCAGAAAACTTGCATGAAACAGACATTTACTTTTGTCTGGTGTCTATTTTGTCTGGCTTTTCATTGACTTTCTATTCTGTCATTAGCATTTATCAGTATCTGTTATCCTATGCTTGCTTTAAGTTCATTCTTATTTTTACTATGAGAACTTCTTGTTTTGGCACTTGGGGTTTTTCATATTAGTTTGTTTTTTTTTAATCTTTGGTCAGTTTTATTTCTTGCTTACTTCTTAATGCTTTTATTTGGAAATTTGTACCTTCTATAGTTAACATTCGTAGTTTATTGAATTGGTTCTCTTAGTTTTTTCTGCAGTATTTATCCATGTATGGCCATTTCTCACTCAGTCTTCTGTTAATTAGTTGATTCTCTGCACCTGTTTTTCCTCATTTGTTCTATTTCCCCCCTACTGATCTTGATTGTCTGCCAGAATTCATCGATTCCTCACTACATTTTCATGTTTTCCCCTCTTAGTTCTTCATCTGCCTGTATATTAGATTGAATTCTGTAAAAACTCACCATTTTGCTATTAGGCTGCATTTTAGCCAAAGCTGTCCTTAGGAACACTGAGAGCAAAGCAATGCTACCGCACAATGGGAACTACTGGACGCTCTAATCACAAAACAGCAGAAGTATTTGAAGTGTCCTGCCCATGACCTTCACCTCAATCTGACAGAGCATGAGCTTTTGTGCAAAGAAGGGCAGGCAAAACTTTAACTGTGTAGTTCTGCAAAGATGTTTGTGTCATACCCTCACACATCTATCAGCTGTAGTTGAATCTGAAAAACTCACATGAAGAGAAAAGACAATTAGGAGAAATTTATTGATACAATTACTTTGTCTTTGGCGCTCAGACCTCAGCAGGAAACATAGTGCTTAATTTTGATAGATATGCATGAACATGATTAAAGAATAGGGCTGTTTCCCCCGAGGCCTGAAACTGGTGCTGGAGTGGAGATAGATGAAGCTGGTCAGTCTGTAGTCTGCTGGTTAGTGAGACGGTCTGCTGAGCTTTATGGGGAGATCCACTGGATTGAGTGAGCTGATTCTAGAGCTTCACTCAAGGACATGAGGTTTGGAGGTCTGGTTTGGATAACACAGGTTGAGAGAACCTATCCATGATGAGCAAGCATGAAGCGACAGTGGAGAGGAACAACTCCCCGTTGGGAAGAAACCTCTGGCTCAACATGGCGGTTATCTGCTGGACCGGTTCAGATGAGACGCGGAATGCAGTAAGAATCCGGGACAAACACTTTGATGAAGCTTTAGCTATGATGGTGGAGGAGGGGCTGGAGGTGGGTTGAAACGGTGTCATCTGAATGAAGTCACACAGCGCATCCGTCGCCTGCGCACAGGAGCAGACAGGTGGATCAGAGGCCTTTTAGGATGAACTTGAGATGCTGATTGGCTTTGGTGGAGGTGTGGTTCACAGCTGATTGGCTGTGTCGAAGGTGGATGTAGGAGAGCAATGAGTTTCTTCAGTTGAACTTCCGTCTAGGCTCCATTTGCACAGAAAGCTAATTTTGAAAAGAGTTTTGTGTTGGTCTATTGCAGTAAAGCTGATTTAGAAAATCTTTATAATTTTTAATAATGGAACAAAAATAAGGGACATGGAAACTATTCCAAAGAATTGCGGAGTTTCAAAGATTTGATGTACCTACGCTTTAAAATGTTGAATTGTTCGGTTTTAAAATGATATATGAAGCTTATCAATATTGAAGCGTGTTCTGTGCCATGTTATTTCACGCGACACCGCAAGATGGATAATCACAAACTAGCTGTGGGTCTAGATACAGCCGAGGTGGTGAGGAAGTAGGGACAAGTTTGTGCGACAACGAAAGGACATGAGGCTGAAAAAGTGCGGGGATCCAGCGGGTCCTTTTTCACAAGTCGTTTTCTGCAACGGCCGTCAGCCAAGCAAAACAAGCTGGTAAGGTTCCAAACAGGAAATACGCATAGCGCGGATGTAGATTTCACCGATCAGAGGCCTCCTGTCTGCGGAACCTACAGTTTTGGAGAGGTGCACCAGAATGTCTGCAGATGGGGTGAGGGCACATTTGCATTTACTGTGACACACACAGACGATCTGGTTTCTGAGTATAAATTAGCCTTAAGGCAGATACAGATTATAAGGAAGAGTCACGTCTTTCCTTTAAGATATAAGTTTTGAAAAACCTTAAACAGTAGAACGCAAACTGGGACTTGCATTTGTTTTTTTATTCTAAAGAATAAGAAGATATATCACCTTTAGAAGTGATCTTAAGAATTGTTGGACAATGAGAAACTTTTTAATCCAAAGCATGTTTCCAGCTTATCTTAATACTTTTTCACTTTAGACAGGTTTTCTTGGGTAACAGGAAGATCACTGCAACTAAGGACGCTGTCTACTATCATTCAGGAGAATTGCCCAGTTCTTTCTCTGTCTGTCTGAGGACAGCAAGAATAGAGTGATCAGTCACAGCCATCCAGCTTTGCCAAGCTCTCTTTTCAGCATTCTGACTCAGAGGGACCTCTGTTTTGATCGCAACGTTATTGTAAAAGCATCCTTTCTCCCTGTCCTTTTATTGATCTGACCATCCCTGGGCAAATTCTACTAGTCTCATCTTGACCTGAACAGGAAAGCATGAAATTAACCTGCGGCACAGGATGTTTTATGATTAATGCATTATCAAGCTGCTTTTGTGCAGAGCTGTTTTACAAAAGCAACCCCTAGATCCAATTGTATCACTTCTAGCACAACCCATTGTGAGTATGACGACTGCTTCATACTCTCATCTTCCAACTGGGGGGCAGAGAGCAGTTATTGGAGCTTCCTGTTATCTCCAAACTGCAGCATCACAGCTGGTATTGCCCCTGATGTTGCAAAAGAACGGGCAACATGAGCAAACATGAGAGCGCCTGTAGTAGTTTATTTTAGAAAAGGAAGCCAGTAAAACGGCATTGATACTCTGCCCCTATATGTATGTGTAATCAGTGATGTGTGGTCGTGGATTAAATTAATGACAGTTAATCCTATGGTTAATTTGTCCACTTGACTGTTCTATAATTCAGTTTTCTGTAAGAATTTAAGATTATCTATGATCTAAATTGCTGAATTCCCATATTGCTGATTCAAATGCATGCAAGGAAGGTATAGTGAGGTGAGGCAGTGAATTGTCTCTGCGCTTTCTTGTCACACACTGATTTGCACAGAGATTTAGCACTTTCATTAATGTCTTTCTTTTTACATCCCCTAATATACATTATGGATTACACTCATAACAAGTGACTATGTCTGATAATCTGTTTTATACAATTAATGAATTGGTGAGAAATATGTGATCTTTCTACTTGGACAAAAATGTACAGCAAAAAAGGCAAGGACCTCACCGATAGGGGCCAGTGCCGAGTCCAATAAGAAAAGGCAGCTCACAGGTGTACGTCACTAACTTACTCTAAAGCTACACAAAGTGGGTGTTTTCATTATTTCTAAGGGGCGGACCCGTTCTTTCAGTTTAATTTGCATGTTTTCTAAGCCAAAACAAGGCTTTGTTTTTGGGTTACTTTATAATTCTTCAAACTCAACGTTAATTCTGACATTTTGAATTGAAAAAAACTTCCTGGAAGCGAAACAATGGAACATCCCCACGAAACATCTTTGAAGTGGAAACAAAGTTCAGTGGATTGTTTGTTAACTTTTTCGGAATGACTACGACCTGGAAGACTGAAAATCTTTACCAGCAAATCTGAAAAATAGATAAAATAAAATAGTAAAACGCTTTTGTTGAAAGAGGTCAAATCAGAAAGAAATAAAGTATAAAATCTGTAAAAAAAAAACAACAAACAAACATTTGAAACAAACAAACAAAAAAAAACAAAATATGAGAAACAGCAAAAACTTTTTTTTATTAAAACATTATTCAAAATTCAAAATAGACTGCATTGTTTTAAATTTCAATATACAAAATGTGTTTCCTTCATTTTTTTCCCCTAGCAACAATGCAATGCAAAAGATTCACTCCATAGATAGGGTCTATTTTGATTAGACATACATAGTGATCTGGAAGGTCATGAATTAGGTCTTTGAAGAAGATATGAGAAAAAAACTGTCAAATCGTGATGTTAAGATCACATAACTATCTAACTGTTGAGGTAAATCTTGATTTTGTTTAAGCTTGACAAACCCTTTAGTCAAAGCCTATATGTTTTGATGCAGCTAGATGTACATCTTTGTGCCAAAAAGGGAAGCCTTGTGATCACCTGTTTAATTAAAACATCTAGAGCTGGGGTAACCAATTAAAAATCAGCGGGGTCTGAATTAAGAAAATCATCAACCAGTAAAGATCCGGAGAAATGTTTTATTATAATCCATTACTATAAACAGAATTTAACACTGAAATAAAATTAGATGTTTGTGCATCCATGTTATACATTGACTTTTGAGATAGAAAAACAAAAAACTTTTCCATTTTAAAGTAGAAAACAACAATCGTTCAGTTTGGTATATAAACATCTTGCTGATTTATATATTTTTTAAAAATACCTGAACTCACCATTTGTTGTTTATTTTTCTTCCTTTTTATGGGTTTAATTAGAGCAGTGGGCTTTAGGCTGCCCTGCAGGGCTCTAAACCTGGGTTTGATTAACGGCAAAGCTATTTTAAAGCACCTATCAAGCTGCTCATTTTGAGCCTGGATCCATATTTATTTTTCATTCTGTTCATGGTGGAGAATCCTGCTTCACAGCAGCAGTGTGAGCCGAACATACACAATATGTACAGGGTCATCTTTGAGCACCATTTTGGTTTTCTTTCACCAGTTCACAGCAGTTTTTCCAGCAGTCGACACTTTCTTTCACTTTTACTCATCGTTTTCTCCTTCTTTTCCATCACCCAGCTTGCCTCAGGTTTGCCTGCTGTGTCCAAAGTTAGCTGGCAGCAGCAGCCCAGACTGACACAACTCATCTGCTAATTTGTATCACGTGTAGCCTGGTGCCGGTTGCTTTGGAGGGCTTTAACTTATTAATAGGACAAGCGGCATAATTTTTTATTGTTTTAAATCAGGATGGGTCCGGATTAGCCAGCAGGTGGGTTTTAGAATCTACAAAGTCTTGGCTGCCTTTGGAAAGGTAAATGAAAAAACAAAAGTGGTAAGTCCAAATCATGACATAGAATGAACCTTTTGTTTAAAATGTGAATGAAACCACTTCCGGATTAAGGTGATTTCTGTACCACCAGTCTGCTTGGAATAAGAATGAGCTGTTCCAAATTGTGTCAGAAATGAATCCTGTCCCTCGTGGGTGGTGAGGTGAAGTGAGATAAAGGTTAGAGGCTGAAGATTACGTCTCTGCTGAACACACACGCATTTGTGTACTCAATTATATCTCTCAGTCAGTTTAATTAAATTAAAAGCAAGTAACGTTACCAGCTAAGGCCTGAGGTCGGCCAAGGGACTTACATTGGCAGCTCATTTCTCAGAAGTCCTGATCTCAAAAGAGGAGGATTCCTGGAAGAAATACAGGGAACAAAGTGTCAGACATGTCATGCTTTATTTGTTAAATTCAACACAACCTAGTTGGCTGTTTTAAGACACAAACACCCACATGGTTACAAATATACATTTTCATGCTCAGAGAGAGCTGATGATGTATCTGTGCAATGTAGGGTGGAAAATCAGTTTAAAATAATCAGATTCAGAAAAACTGCCTGAGGGCTACTTGTATGCAAGCATTAGCTCACAAAGGAGGGAGCATCTCCACCTTGATGTCTACCGTACTATGCCGCATTGCCTCTTTGGCTCTTCCCTCCTGCACCTCAGAGGGAAAAACTAAGGGATTAACACACTTTAACAAGTTCCAGTTACTGCAGTCTCTCGATCATCTGCAACTAAGTGCATAGAAAATATATGTAGTGCTACATTGACAATGACAATGTTCAACTAGGACTTGTTTTCATCTCTGCAAGCAAATGTTCACTCAACAATCACACTGCGTGATGCAGCTGCAGACATGTGTTGGAATAATACTTGGACACAAGATTGAGAGGATGCACAAAAGTGCCTTTCAACAGCTTCTCTTTATCTCCTGCTGCTGATGTCAAGTGGAGAGGAGAAAGACTGAGCTTCTTGGCACCACTTTGACAAGTGCCATATAAAATCTGTGAAGGAAGAAATCTCTAGAGTCATGCATCAAAGAGCATCCAAGAACTCTTCTTTTGTATTATAGATTAGTCTTTTCCTCATGATTTAGTAAACCCCCTTTGTTATTGCAGCCTCCTTTACACAAACCTGAGTCATATTTAAAACTCAGCCATAACATCTTCAGCATTTTAAATGAATGTGTGAGTTGAAGGTGTAGGTGAGGATGAAAACTGATATAAAGCAATAATAGAAAACCTTTTCTGGTTTGAAGTTTCCTTTTATGGTTTCCCTTTATTGTGAAAAACAAATTCCTGCAGATTTATGAGTGTTTCTTTGAAAAAGGAAGTTTTCTCTCAAAACAAGCAAGAAGATCGTTCAAAGTACCGAACAGCATAAAAAAAAAGTTGGAGTAAGGTGCAAAATAAATTATGTTTTAGTTAATAATAATAACAAACGTAATTTACTTGTCTTTTCAACTTGGTATAATTATCAATGAAATTGTTCCTCTTCGTTTAACCCAAATTTTAGTAAAGAGTAGACTGCCACTGTTCATTTCCTACAGGGCTTACTGGGGTAAAGGGTCCTGCTCAGAGACCCAGAGAGATTCATACTAGGGAACCTGCAGCATTCCCTTTATGCAATCGGGCTACTCTAACCACTAAGTCTAAAAAGAACAGTCAAAGGCAAGTGTCAGTTTTGCGTGAATAGTGTTTTACCATGATATATATGCTGGTGTAACAGTAAAAACCAAAGAAACATTGTTATATGGGAGAGATGTGAGGAAATTAGGCTCAATTTGTGAAAAAATGCAAACACTGCCAGTGTTTGCATTTTTTGCACAGAAATGCATAGTGTGCTATTCTGAACCGACAACTTCAATACATTCTTTTGGAAGATTAGGATTTTCTATTTAAAGTTTTTTTTTTTTTTTTTACATAAAAGTTATTCAATCCAAAAGTACTTTATTTATCCCAAAGGAAAATGAAATGTTGCCGTAAAGGAAGAATCTTCTGTAGCAGTCTATGTTCCACCGGATCTGGAGAAGCCTCTTGCTGGAGACATTATATACATCTTCTATTATAATATGTTTAGACTGCCCTACTGTTAAAGGTCTATAAGTATTTGGCATGCCAAGGTGAGCTAATCCTTATGGGGGTCAATTGAGTTAGCATAAAAAATAATATTATCTGTCGTTGCTGAAATATTTAAGTACCACATTTTATAGCATAGATGCTTATAGGTGGAATAAATGTTCACTCTAAGTTCTAACTCTCATGCGACAAAATGCTTCCATTATGTCTGTCACAGTAGACATGAAAATATGATGCTGGAAATATTTTCACTCAAAGCAGTTTGTCTTTGCATAAAATTCAAACATGACATGCACACACAATGATCATCAAAAAATAAACTAAACAACAGAAAGAAAAAAATTATGAGAGCTTGAAATTCTTTATTTTCACCCCTTTAAAGGAAAAGTACAAACAAGGAATAATCAATAATTCAATGTCTATACCTAAAACTAAATCACCTCAGATAAAATTCAAGGGGGAATTAGATTAACGCTAAATTCACTATAACAATTTAGTGAATTTAGCGTTAATCAGTAAAAATAATAAAAACAATAATATTCTTTGCAAATCACTGACCTGCCATTTTTGCCCAAATATAGTAACACCTCACTCCTGACATGTTCTGGCAGTGACATCACAGTGCGGTAAGCCTAGCGCCATTCTACCCAATTTACAAGCAAAATCAATGGGAACTACTAGACGCGTCTGCAATCAACAACAATTATTGTAGATTTCCAGAGGACTTCACCAGAGCTATGGTTAAACTGACAATGCATGGCAGTTGAAACACCAGATACAGCACTGAGACTTGCTCAATAGCCGATACCGCACTGTGACGTCACAAACCGGTAGGTGGCAGTAGTGTTCTTTGACGAACATGGATGTAAAGCACATTCAAATGAAAATTATCAATAATCATTTTATATTTAAATTACTTTTAGAAGTTTGAATTCTGAATATGACCAGAATTTTCCTTTAACAAGAGGGTTCTATAGCCTGGAGCTAAGCCACATATGCAAGAGAGGTCATTAGAAAATGTCATGGTCCTCAGTAACACGATTCAGTGTGTTACAGAAACGGCGTCTGTCTCGATCATACACCCCATGTGCAGAACAAGTGAAAACAGTTGCACAATGGTGGTTACCTTTGATTTTTTTTCCCCAGACAGAATCAACAAACACAAAACTCAAAGGCGCTGTGACCTTTTGCACTGAAATGTCAAGAAAATTGAAGAAAAAAAACAAAAAAAAACAAGCAGCCACGCATACACACTCATCTTAGCTGTTAAACCTGTCTGGTATTGGCTTCCAAGTGTTGCTCAAAAGAGAATAACAAGAACAGGAAAATAGCCCAGCACAGGGACATCAATGAAGATTGGATTTATTAGACATAGTGAAAGCAGCTGTAAAAAAAGAGTAAGACAGCCACTCACAAAAACAATAAACAGTTATGGATAAAGCTAATCCATCAGTTTTTTTTTTCTAGGTGCTGCTTCTACCTCATAAGGGAAGCATTAAGATTCCCATCACCTTCTCAAAGAACAGATTCCCATTTTCCAGCTCCTTCATTAGGCTTAGGTGATCTTGAATAAAAGACAAATGAAAGGCACTTCATGGAGTTTTGGGGGCATGAATTGTGAATGGGATTCATGCCAAACTCCTCCTGACTGACATCAGTGCCTACTGCAGAGTTGAGAGATTAATGTCAAACTGCACTTCACATTACAGGGTTTGTTGGGGTAAAGTAAAATGAATTAGAAATGAGATTGGGAAACTGATTGCAGTATCAGGCTGGGGATCTGCTGATTGGTCTCTTTATGTGAGGAATGCATTATAGATATCTGCTTAGAGCCTAGGGGAAATATCTATCTCTGTTAGAATACTCTGGACAGCAATCACCCATGCAATGCAAGTTCTGTTGAGAATTGAAATTCCCAATCTTGTCAGATGTTGACCTACAGTTCTTTTGAGCTTTGAGACACCTTTCTGTTCTTTAGGTTTTCCTTAAAGGTTTGTGACCATTTCATGGTACTTTTTTTGTTCAAAAGCTTCCATTATTGCATGTAAAGAATGCATATTTTTTACATGGCAATTTTGAAATTGTTTTTGAAAAACATCTTCATGAAACTATTTATTTCTTTTTTTTTTTACTTTGTGAGTGTTTGTCATAAACTTTTCCCTTTTTTAACATTATTCTCTTAATGACATACTCTTCTCTTTAAGCCCAAAACAAACACTCGCTCTTGCACCCCCAAAATATTGTTCCTATAATGTCTATGCTGACCAATAAAAATGTGTCTTTGCTCCTCACTCCAGGGGGAAAGCCAGAATGTGATCTTTACAACATAAAATTCAACAAACTAAAATTCAACAAACTAAAATCTGAAAAAGTGAAAATATAAAATATTAATAAGTGGAAAAAAGTTAAATAATAAAAAGTTTTTTTTTAATTTCCATTTACAAAACCTGTTCTTTGCATGTAATAATAGTAAAAGAAAATTTACATCATAGTCTTGATAGTCTTTTATTCAGTCAAAGATATCCTTTTGGATTCCCTGCTGGACGCTGCCTTATCAATAATTTAAGCCCTATTAACTCGCATAACTCCACAGACAAACCGCTTTAGGCAACTAAGCTAAACTGCAAAAACTCATCAAGAAAATATGTAAAAATTTCTCAAAATAAGTGTATTTGTGCTTCATTTGAGAAGATAGGTAAGAAGACCTGCCAATGGAATGATAACTTTAGCCCTTAAAATAAGATAATTAGATATGATATGGTTAAAATAGGATAATGAAGTTGTTTTTTTCTTTTTTTTAAAAAACACAAATCATCTTATTTCACTGGCAAATGTTCTTAATAACAGGTTCAAATCAAGGGAAAATAAATGTATTTGAGGAAGAACTACTGTTTGACATAACTTTTTATCATTATCTCCTCTTTCTTTAATTTTTTCTCCTTTTCTTTTCCTTTCCTGTTCTACTTGCAGTGTCCATATAATCTGTAATACTCCCTGCATGAATTATAATAAAGCAATTTATATGCATAAATCAAGCGGAACACTATACGGCGATAGCCGTACTGCTCCACTTGTGAAAGCAAAATCTGTTGGGCTCTTTTTGGCATCAAGACAATTATTCCTATTGCCACATCACCAGAAAGGACACTGTAAAAAAGAAAAAGAAAAAAAAGAACAGATTTTTGCAGTGTAAGAAAATGAGGGTATGGTGTATATTAAAATACAGATACAAAGCACAACATTTTAATAAAATATAACAAAAAAGATCAACATTTAATTTCTTCTCTTATATTAGTACTTGACAGCTCAATAGGACGGTCAATTTATCTTTCAGCCTCATTTTAGGATTAAAAGATTGAAAGATATTTGTTGGACAGTGAAGTTCTGCTATATGAGGCATCACGAAGCATGTAATGATTATCAAATCCCTTAGAGTCCAGCATGTAAATGGCCCAACAGGCTGCTTGAGCCTTGTGGAAACTGTATCAGCTGATGGGGAACATGCTGGTGAAAAGGCCAACAGACGTGGGAGCCCTTCAGAAATCTGTTGGGCCATTTCATGAAGACGAGGACAAAAACTTCTCCTCCTTATGCAATTTGTAGTGTTGAGCAAGCAGATGGGAGGCTTTATAAGTGTGACTGAAGATGAAGTGTAGCAGTGCGACAGCGCTTTCGGAAAAAAGTCACACACTCGTTTCACCCAAATCCCTGACTGCTGTAATTATGTTAATCACTTAGAAGCAGGCAACAGAGCCGGAAACTGGTTCCTATGTGGGCACCATAACAGCAGAGGCACAAATGTGTGCATGACATCAGAACATTTGGCAATATTACCTTCATTTTTCCCATTTCACTTGAAAATGACCCCCTAGAATCAAACTGGCCTCTATATAAACACAGCTAAGTGGCAGCCTGTGTTGAAGATGGCCAAGCTTAAGAGATTAAAAAACATAGAAATGTGACCTGTTATCCCACAGTGGGAAAGATCAGATATGTGAGGTTTAAAGATATATAGAAAAATGAAAGCAAACAGGACTTAAAACCTATAAGCAGAAAAAATCAAAAATGATGAATTAGACTATAACAAATAAAAACATATCAGAAAACAAAAACAAAACCAGTTCTATAAAAAATGCGTACTCAGATATATAAAAAAAAAACATAGCTTCAATCAGTAACTCCTTTAAAAAATATATATCTGATTAACAGCACGTATAATTTATATATCTTAAGGAATCATAAACTAGCTTTCTCACAAACAATTACCTTTCCATAACCGTGAATTAGTCAGCTATAGGTTTTTAAGATTAGTTATAAATTTTGACAGTCTGTCACATCTTTGCAGCTATCCAGTAAAAGTGATGATTTTATTAGACTAAACTGGAATGAAAAAAGCCCCCACCTATTTCACCCATATAGGTACCTATAGGTACCAATATGGTTTTTCTACACGCAGTAGAAAAACCATGAATAACAGCTAATCTGCTGAGGAACTAAAGTAGATGATTATAATTTTATTAATCAGACCTAAACTGAATCATCAGCACTCCTTTAATGTTGTTAAACACTATTTATCATTTCTTAAAGCCTAAATCAAACTACCTATAATAATCAAACTACTAGTAAGAAGATGTAAATGATTTTAACACACTAATGTTGGAGATTCTGCTTTTAAATTCTGCAATTCTGGGGATTCTGCTTTTAAATTGATATTTCCCGCTTAAAGTCTTCCTTCGATTAGGTCCTGTTTATAAGTCGTAATTTAGAGCTTCCTAAAAAAAGAGGTTGGGACGCCCCAGGAGGCCATGAAATATAGCAATATAGTATTCACAAAATTAAAGTGATGTGAGTAGGGCTGCAACTAACGAATTGCAAATCGATTAATCTGTTAATAATTTTTTTGATTAATCAACTAATAATCAGATAACCAAGGTTCTTTAAAGAAGTTTTTTGCAAAATTAAACCATGTAAAACTAAAACATTTCCGGACAGAGCATATTGATAGACAAAAACATTTTTTAAAAATATAAATCCAAAATGTTTCTGTATTTTTTGAGAATTTTTGATATAATAACTCCTCTAAGTGGGTTGCTCTGTCAGCTAAAGGCCTGTTTTAGAGTCTCTATACTCCAGTTAGCGATTAATCCATTACTAAATTAGTTGGTAATTATTTTAATAATTGATTAAACACAATTAATCAGATTAATTGTTTCAGTCCTAGATGTGATTCCTGCTTTATATGGAGTGAGTAAAAATATATAATAAAAACACATAAATACAAATGTTCTGTCAAATAATCAAATTTCTCATGAAATGAGTACATATATTTTTTATTTATCTAATACATTATTCAAATATGTCTTTCATTATTTTCTATAAATCATTAACCTGTTAAATTATCTAATGTACGACTAAATAATTAAATTTTTACGTTTAATTCTTGCAAATAATATAAAAATTACGTATTGTATGAAGAAGTTATCTTGAAAAATAATAAAAATTAAATTAAAATGAATACAAATACCTTACATCATATGTATAAGTTAAGTTATATGTATGTTTTAGGAGAAAGCAAGTGTGCTACATAGTATAGAAATATAGTATAGAAATCCTTTAATTATTAGAGAGATTGGTTAATGATTTGTGCAACTTTTATTTGTGAGAATAGACCATCTTGATTTAAAGTATTCTTAAACAAATTTGAAATCTGATTTTGTCTCAATCTAATGAACTAAATATAACATTGATTCTCATGAGTTACATTTGTGTCTCTGAATGAGCTGATCCAAACCACAAGCAGTGAATTAAGTGGTCTTTCATTTTCGTGTGTCGTGTTCTGGCAGCTTTAGATGAAGCAGTCTGGCGGGCCTGGCTGCTTTGCAATATTACTCACTTGACAAAATGGGTAAAATAAGATCGCAAAGCTTACTTTATTGAATAAATTGCATAACATATCATTACGGACATCAATAAAATAATAAAGATGAAAAGATGTTAAGGACAGAGAACAGAAAAAGGGGGTAAAGAGGAACAAGAAAAATGACAAAAACCATGGCGGTTACAACAAAAGCTTACAAATAGATACAGCTACTGTATATACAATGGATGGGCAGCATCCCTGATATGCAGGGACGGCTGCCTCTCTCTGAAACAGGGGAGGCTCAGTGATGTTAATTAAATCCAAATGTCTCATATTGCATTAATAAATGTATGAACACATAAAACACTATAAAATGTGAAAATAGGTGTTGTGAAGAGCTCAGAGGTAATAAACTCAGAAAACACAGCAAGAGTTCAGCGCAAGTCCACTTTTCCTCTCAACCCATGAAGAAAACTTCCTTGCTGTTTGGCCACTCAGTCAAAAAAAAAAAACATGTTTACCAATAAGCATCAATCAGCCAGCTTCATGACACTCCCCTGCTCCATAGACACTCTAAGGCTACGTTCATACTGCAGCCTCAAGTGACCCAAATCCAAATTTTTTGCCCATATGCGACCTGTATCTGATCTTTTCATGGCTGTCTGAACAACACAGACTCGATTTTTTCCAAAGCGACCCAGGCCACTTGGCTATGTGGTCCTGAATCCGATACGAATCTGATCTTTTCAAATGCGACCTGTGTCTGAACGGCCAGGTCGCATTCATCCGACCTGAACGCCATTAATACCAGACGGTGGTCACTATTCTGCGCCTTGCTACGCAGAAGCGACAAGAAAAACAACAACCATGGCAGATGATGATGTGGAGAGCAGTATTTATGTTTAACCATATTGAATAGATTGAGTTTCTATGGTTGGAAAAGATGGCTAGATGCGCGCCGGCACTACCATCCATGTTTACGCTGGCCTGTGATGCCATTGTACATGCGGGATACTTGCGTTGTATGACTGCGTTCACACAGGAGATCACATACAAGTCGCATATATTTGTAAATCTGAACGGCGACGCAAAAAAAAAAATCGTATTTGAGCATCAAGGCCTGCAGTGTGAACATAGCCTAAGAGGTTTATCCTCACTGGAAATGACGTATTTTGGCGCGTTATCCAATCAGGGCTCTACTTTCTTGCTGCTTAGTTCAATAGATTAAGGCTAAAACCTCAGCTGGGATTTATGCACAACATAGGGATTAAATCATATGCATATTTAACGCAGCTTAATGACTACATTTCGGAAGTTTGACAATGCATATTTTAACAAGAATTTTCCGAAATTTACAAGGGAGGTTTAGCCTCCCTCAGAGGAGAACGGGTCTCTTCTTGAATGTTAATGAGTTTGAGGAAAAACTATTAATTCTAAATAGACATGCTCTTTAGTTTTATCAAAACTTGAGCTAATTGTTTTGCAAATTTTTTCACTGTAGCA
>NW_015151799.1:161145-178707 GCF_000732505.1 Cyprinodon variegatus | reverse complement strand
ATGAAAATAATTAAAACAAATAGAATAGTAAATCAGAGTTTAAAACTCTAATTTTGTGGAAATAATATGGTTCTCTACCTGTAACTTTTTTTTTTTTTTTTTTAAATAAACCTATTCGCAAACAGACTTATGGAATTTCTATGGGTTCCATTTGTAAAGTTATAGCCAAAAATGAAAAGCAATATTTTTAGTTAATTAGCGTGTTGTTAAAGGAAAATAAGGGGTTCCTTTTTACACTGTATGATTCATACATTTATAAAAATCCAAGTTCCAAACTAAATATTTAAATTGTCAGTTGAAAATTTTGTCAACAAGCTAAATTTAGCTTAAAACTAAACATTTATTTTGCAAATTAAATATTTTTTACAAACTATTACACGATATTGAATTTGCACACTAAATATTTTGCTCCAAACTTAATATTTAAAAAACAATTTATTTCAAAACTAAATATTTGGCAAAGTATTTTTTTTTAAATAAATATCTAGTTAAAATGATAAATCTCTGAATATTTAGTTCGTGTACCCCACCTCTCGCCCAATGACTGCTGGGGATAAGCACCAGCACCCCTCGCAACCTCACTCGGGATAAGCGTGTTAGAAAATGGATGGAAGGATAAATATTTAGTTTTAAACTTTGATTTTTATAAATGAATGGATGACAGTGAAAAAATAATCCCCTTATTTTTCTCTTACATGGTAAATAACCAAAAATCTTGCTCTTTTTGACTGTGTAACTTTACAAACAGCAACTCATAAGTTACAGCTTCCAGTTGAATTTCTATTAGAGATCCATGTTTGTTTAAATCTAATAAATATAAAACACCCAAATCACTTCTGATTCAGTTTCCTTACGGATTTCTGGGAATTTTTCAAAGAACAGATAAAAGTTCAGTTCACAAGCAGGCTTTCTTTGGCCTTCCCTTATTTCTGAATTGAAAGATATGAATATTTTATTAATCAACTTCTCCATACTATAAGCAGATGCAATTTCAACTTAATTTCCAGTAGGTAATATATCATTCAAGGGCTCATCTAATTGGTCAAATGCCAAAATAAGATGTACAGCAGTATCTTTGCTGAATGGCTGGATATAGATCTTGTGCTTCTAGACCTCACTGAGACAGTAGTCTAAACATCCGAGTAACACGTATTTAGTACCGCTGAGCTGAAAACCTGTAAAAATACTTTTTGGTCTATAATAGTACTTAACTAAATGAGGCAGAAGACTGATTTCATAACAAGGTGCCAGTATGATTATATCAGAGGTTTTTGTGGAGAGAGGAACTAAAGTTGCAATAAACACACAAGAGACTCAGTCCGGTTTTAAAAACTCTCAGTAACTCTATTTCTGTATTAATGTACAACCATTGAAAATTACAGCATTTTTTTTATTATTTTTTTCTTTTTTCCATTTTTTTAAATGATCTAACTATCAACAGCCATTTTTCAGAGGTGAGCATCATGAGCTGAAGGAAAACAGAAAACAGAGCAAAAAAAAAAAAAGAAACTCTGGGATGATAGTAAAGGAAGAAGAGAGCATGAGATGGGAGGGAAAACAAATGTTTTTTGTAATGAAGCGTTGGAGTGTGCACACCATCTGAATGTCGGTGGGAGGAGCTGTAGTACTTGATTATGACAAGAGATTAGATCGGTGGAGGTACCTTTAAGAAAGGAGGTTAGATCTTATTCCATCTTCTTAATTTGTGAACATATTTAGGTCATTATTTCAGTATCAGAATTATAATTCTGTATTATTAGGTCATTTGTTTCAGTCATGCTGCGACACCAAATAACAGTAAAAGTTGAAAGAAGAAAAAAAAAAAAATGGTGTCATAATTGTAAAGTAGCTGCCTTTCAAATCCCAACATGTTCCTAATCTCTATTGGACTTAAATATCACTACTTTTAGATTTGGTTTGAGAACAGTCTATATAAAAAAAAAAAAAAGAAAACAACAAAAAGAAAAAAACAACCAAACAAAAAACTCAAATTGAGTGAGGCTAAATAATGTCTTTGGGAGCTCTTTTAGAATTTAAATCAGGACGTGGCAAAATCGCCATTTTTAAAATGTTTCAATCAAGGGATTAACACAGGTGTTAGACCTAAAAAGTGGCTGTATATCCCCAAAATACAGATCCAGTGGCTGCATTGTTGCCTTAAAGAAAACAAAAAAAAAAAGGTGATTACTCCACCACCTATTCCTCCGCGACACAACAGTACAGGCTGCTCCTTTTAAGCAATAATCCCACCATCAAAGGAAAACTATTCAGGTAGATTCTGATCTCCAGCAGGCAACACAATCCCTGTAGTTGCTTGGTCATAGCGATTTTACTCTATTTATCGACACAAAACCTCACAAAATGACCCACAAGATCAGATCTGATGAGTTGAAACGAGTGTAACCACAACAGATGTTGTGTCAAATATATCAAACAGCTGGGGAAGAAAGGAGGGGGGGTCCATACATGACTGACATTCTGTGACCCTGCAGCATTCTGGGTGTAAGAGGAGAGAAAGACAGAGCTGAGGAAGCAAATGATAAGGGTGAGGGAAGCAGGGTAAGTATGACTGCAACAACAGATGATCCTGGTAGGAAGCAAAGGTAGGAAAAAAAGGAGGGAGGATGCTGGTGCTTTGCAGTCGCGATTTGAGCTTCAGGTGTCGTGGAAATCCTTCAGCAGCGTGCGTCGCCTCTGCTCAGCAATGTGCATCTGATTCTCCAAATCCTGCAAAATAAATACAAGATGCTAAAAAACCCACAGTCCTAAACCACTGAAAAAGATGCATATGGAAATAAAGTTATGCATTTTATTGCCTTTTTTCCCCCCACTCATTAAGAGGAACACACCCATGACATTTTTCACATTAGAGAAAAAATTGAGGAAGAAAAAGTTTTGAGTCTTTTCCTCTTGGAGATCATTCCCCAAATGTCAATTTCATTAACTTTTATTTACTCTAAAAATAAATATTTTCTCTCAAAACATTTTCTTCAGTGCAGTTTTGCTTGAATTTAATAAAAAAAAACAAAGAAAATTAGTACCTTTATTAAACAATAAATGATAATAAATCAGCATAATTAAAAAAAATTCTAATACTATTAAAATCCAGAATAAATGATAGATCATTGAAATCCATTTAGAGAAAACATTTGCTTTAAGAGTGGATTTTTCAGTGGGCTTTTCACAAAAACCTCTCTAATGTGAAAAAATTCAAGGTTAAAACACCAAACTATAAATTAGGTGGAAATATTTTATTCACTATAAAAAGACCGTGGTCACTCTTAGATATAACATTTAAATTCAAACACTCATCAATGGCAGATCAAATCATGTTTAATTTACACCCACGTCCTACTAAAGAGTGTTGGTTTGATCAAGAGATCCCAATTCAGGACAATTATTATTTTTAAGGAGGATCAGAAAACTGATGCCATCTACACCTGGATGTCTACCATCTTATAGAAAGGATAATCCTGTTCTATAATATACGCCTCCCCTCTAAGAAGTTATTTTGCACTCTTACCCCTCTATCACTGGCGCTGAGCTCGCATTCTCCTCCTACCACTCCTCTCTCATAGCTGTCAGCCCGCTCCACCTTCCATGAAAGGTTTTCTATCTCTGCTTCCAGCTGGGCCTGCTGGTATTCAAACTGGAAGACAGAACAAGATGTCATTTAAACAGAAACGGTCTGTTTCCCACGAATAACAAGCTTTAATAAGTTAGTATTTGAGAGTTAAAACTAAAACCAGCTTCAAGGAGGCCAGAGGTAGAAAAAAGTGACAGTGATGGCAAGAAAGAAAAAATTTAATAGCTTCAGTTTGAATGAATCCTTCAAGAATCTGGACGATTCGGGGAGCACTTCATTATTTTGTCTCTCACCAGTTTCTTGCGCGGTCCAGACTCCATGTAATAGGCATAAGGGTAGGTGTACTGCAGTGTGTAGCGACACTGGAAACAAAGGACAACTCACTTTAGTGACACTACATAGAACGAGGGGAAGTATTTTAGATTACAGTCTTTCAAAATGAGCCAACTCAGCTAAATCAGCTTTGTGAGATCAACTTTAGCACTTCAACTGGAAAACGAAAACAAATATAAGAGAAAGTTTCACAGCCCAATTACAACACCATCTCTCCTGCTAATCGATCAAAGCTGCCATCTAACATGCATTTATTATTGCTAAGTCACAAGTGGGGAGGATATAAAAGTAGAAAAGGACAAAGGAAAGAAGAATTATGCAGTGTTTAGACAATAAGAACACAGATCAAGTCTGGAAATGGATCTGTACCTTAGCCAGTAGCTTTGCAGCATTATGCAGGTACTGCCAGTCAATCCAAGTTCCCAGATTGTTCATTACCCTCTCCTGGATTTTCTCCTGGATCCTCTGGTACGTCTGAGCCTCTAACTGCAGGGACTTGTTATGATTCTCCCACTTGTAGGTAAAAAAATAAAACAAAGATGAATGAAATACATCAAAAACAAGACGACTCTCTCTAAACCAATGGGTAAAAACTGAACAATAGATAAGGTCCTCAAAGCTTTTCAACTTTTTTCCATTAAGGGTTCAATTCTGGGCACGTTAACATGTTCATGTCTATCTTAAACTTTAAGATAAAAAGTAGAAGGAATGCTTGGGATGATTGCTATAAAGTGCTTTACTGAAATTGCTTGAAAGATCAAATAGAAAGGAGTGCATCTAGAGCAGTTTGATGGTAGATTATCCTTTTTCTCCATGTGGCTGGTCTAAATTGCGACAAAATGCTCTAAGTAATAAAAATCGAGAGAATTTTACAGTTGGGTGCCAACTGGTCAGCTCTAGCAATCCCCAGCTCTGACGTCAGTGTAGTCAAACCTTTTCTCACAGCAACTGTTGAATTGCTAATTGACTTGAATCTTTGATGCCAATCATTATAAATACGTCTGCTGTCTCTTCTACAACTTTAAAGAATAGAAAAGAAAGAAGGAAAGCACCTCACCCTCTCAAAATAGAAGAGGTATTTCTTGAGCGCCTCTCTGGCCTGAGCTTGTTGGCTCTGGTTGACTATATCAGGGTTTTCTTTGTATCGGCTGCACTCATAGTATTCACTGCCATGAGTCTTCCAGTCTCCAAGACACATCCAGCAGAAGTCTATGAGCAGAAAAAAAGCATTAATGGACTCTAGAATATACATCTATGATGCAATACGATTAATAGACAGACTTACCGTGTTTGCACTTGGAGCATTGCTGAAACAAAAGGAGGAGAAATTAATACACCAAAAAGCAGCAGCTGAACTTTAATTATACTTTGTTCAGGACGGCTGTTAGCTTAGGACATGAGATGGAGTCAGAAACATATTTCGTAGTACTTTGTCGGATTTCACTCACCATGTGATTACACCCTCCATTCTTTTCGATGCAGATATTGCACTTTGGACACTGGGGAAAAATAAATAAACGGATTATTATCTCAAACCTTGTCGGATAATCACAGTGGTAACATTATATAGAAAGACATTGGCCATCTTTTCCAGTACACAGTATGCATCTGGTGCATGAAAATAAAAAGCAGTCAGAAAGTGGCTTCGTGTGCAGCGATCGTACATCTTTAGTGTGTGCGCTGATGTAGTTTGCAGTCTCTGAGTCATCGGCACATTTAGTCAGCCATTTACGAATTGTTGCGCAGTCTGTGGGCGCGTGGTACATCTGGCGGCATTTGAAGCTGGAAGACAGAAAAAAAAAAGTTGCATTTTAGCTGAAATTTAGAAATGTCACAGAAAAACATTGATGGATTTTTTTGTTTTTTTTTTTTCCGTACAAATTAGATGATTGACTAATTTGTACTAAAATCTTCCGTTAAAGCTTGGTATTCAAACAAGTCTCCGTGTTTCGTACCAGAAGACTTCACTGCAGCAGCTGCACTGCACTCTGCGCGCCCTGGGCTCCTGCACCTTGATGACAATGGGACAGTCTGCACCCGGACATAACTGCAACTGGAAGTGACTCTGTGGAACAAGAACATAAGGAATGTTATTTGAACATACTAACAATTTCTGTGGTTAAGCCAAGTCTACAGTAACTATTTCTGGGGGAATGTGCTTAATATTTACATCAATTGTTGATCTAATTGTTGTTGGCATAAAATAGACAGTGAATTATCAAAGAGTGAGAGAACCAGTCATTCTAACATTTCAAATAAGAAGCCATCATTTGTATAAATCTGTAGACAAACTGAGTAAGATGTTAATACATCTATTGCAATTCCGATTTGATAAAGCATCAAGCAAGCAGATTCAGCACACAGACAAACAGATAATCACACACCTCGACATAGTCTCTGAAGAGGTAGCGTCTGTATTTATCCTTTAGCTCCTCTCCTGGCAGCAGTGGGAGGACAAAGTCTTCTGGCATCTGCAGCGAACAGTCCTGAGCCATACATGAGATACCTGTAAACACAAACATTTTTATTAAAAGACTCAAAGCTTTTTAAAGCTAAAATTTGAAAGTATAACCGATAGCTGAGGTAAAAGGCAACAGATCAAAGCAAAGTACTCAAATGACTTCTTTATTCTAAATCACATCCGAATCCCACAAACCCTTTTAATGGGATTTTTTAGTTCATGGACACACAGTGGTGTCTAGTGAGGCATCTTTTTAAAGTATTGTTTAAAAATATAATTTCTAATTTAATCTGTAACCTCTTTATAAAATCCACTTTGCAAATTAAGAAGATGGTAAGAAGTACAACTGTGTACATCCTCTTATGACTCTAAATACAGCTGTTCTGGGAGGATTTAGGGAAGCTGGTCAGAGTTCATAAGAAAATGGAGCTAAACTGATGGAAATCCTGAAATAAAACTTCCAAAGGAAAAAAAAAGCTTTTTAAATGAATGCTAGACTGCTTCTGATCAAAGCATATTATTGTCCTCACCTGACCAGACAGACTGATTTACACAGGGCTTAAGTCAGCCTGGTAAGCCTCAAAACTCTCCTGTCTAAAACAGAGCAGACCAATCACAGCGCGGAAGGCGGCCCATAAAACAACAGAGCTTTCCTATAACAATAACAGCAAAGACTGCAACAGAGAAATGTTTTAATAATGCCCCTTATTAAGTCCAAAAAAGAGCTGTTTATCTCTTAAGTTTCACCAACTTGCTGCATTAAAAAAAAAAATAAAAAAAAAAATACAATTTTGCGTCATATCCGATTGGTTCTAAACTGTTTCTGCTGATTGTTGGTCTTCCCTGTGAAATAAGGCTCTACCCGCCCCTTTTCAGACCGATATGCTATCAATGGCACATGTCATTATGTCTAGGCTAGGCTGGAATATAACAGAACAGAATATCCCTTTATTGTCCCAAAATGTGGAAATTCTGGTGTTTACGGCAGCAAAAAGATTATAGGAAAAAAAATGGTCACACAAATGTGGACCTTAGAAAAATGTATAAGAATAACATAATAGTGAAAAGTTAAAAGATAAATAAAATATTGTACTGTTAAGTGTTTTAACAATACAAAAATGTGCACCTGGAGAATAAATAACCAATATCCAGCTATGGACATTTTTACAGTAATGGATATTTGAAAATAGCAGCAACATCAGAGATGTGCAAAATGACAGCAGCATGTTAGAACAGTAGCTTGAATAGAATAATAAAATCTGCTCCTAATTCCCAAGGAGAATCTTTTAAAAGACTTAAAAATTATCCGCAACAGATGGTTTCTAATTTGACTGACATCATTAGATGTTGGCTGTGGAAGGAAAAAACAATCTGATTTGTAGAGGTAACTGCAGGACAAGGTGGTTCTATAAACTATTAAGATTGGGCTGACAGATAAAAAAAAGAAAAGAAAAAAAGTCATATTTTAAGAAATTCCCTCCTTCACCCATCAATGTGCTACTTTTAGCTGTTTCATTGCATATAATCTTCAAAACACTCATTAAAATTTCACATAATATCACAAAATATAAAAGACAGGTTCATGTTTATGAACACTACTTAAAGCCTGGTGTAAAGCAAAGATAATCAGCTCTAAGATAAACTAAAAAAAGCACCAACTAGGTAAATCTGCACCAGGGGGCAGTGATTGGACATAATGCTGTAGAGAAGCTGCAACTTAATGGTTTGTTATTTAGTAAACGTGATAAGCAACCCTGGAAGATCCCTACTGTTTTGCTTGGTTTAAAAAAAACAACCTGGTTTTTACCTTTAGCATGGACTGGGGTTGATGGTCATTTAAAATCTGTCCTTGTTGCAGCCAAAACAGACAATCGTCTGGCTTAGACCAATGTGTTATTCTATATTTATCAGGGAGGTCATAAAAAGAAGAATGTTTGATACAAATAGGCTTTAACTTCAGGAAAACAACAGTGTGTGTGTGCATTACTAAAGTGTACGCAGTTTACCACAGAGAACATTGCACAACTTTAAACCCATCTATGTGCACGCCTACACACTCATTTGCTGACAAGCACTTTCACACGCTGATTTTCATCAGGCTGCTGCAACAGCACGCTTGCCTTGTAAAGTTAAATCCAGATGGTTCTCAACAAATCTCCACTAAAAGCTAAAATATTTTTTATATATTTTACTTGACCACGTATGAAGAAACCTATATTAAAAAGAAAACTGCAGAAATGCATATGACGAGCAGAGCATTTGGACAGTGTCTGTATACTCAGAGAGACATAACCTTTAACCCAAAACACAAACAGAATGACTCAGCCCAACAATACAAGCAGGATGACAGGAGAGATACGCTCTCACTCACCCACTCCCATGCCATCTTTGACGAGTACGGTGCAGTGCTGCTCCCAGCATGCTTTACAGAAGGAGTGCTGACAAGGCAGGGCCAGCAGGGAGTCCCTCCGTACGACCTGTAGACACACACCACACTGGAGGGACTGAGGGGCCTGAAACACAGAATAAAAGGTAAACACATGCAGTCCTGGTAGAGGTCTTCTAATACTTATCTTAATATATGCTAATATTTCATAAAAGCTGATTAGGGTGGATTTCATCAATCTGTTCTGATCGGCCTTCCTGTTATTGGTTGTAAATGCTGCTCTCTCAACTACAGACAAGTTTTCCAATACCATATAATCCCTGTGCTTCTTTAAGTCCCTCATTGATTCTGAAAACCCTTTAAGCCGGGCATACACTGTGCGTTATTTTCAATCATTGCACGCAGCTACTGCTTAAACTATACGACAAAGCCACAGGGTTTAAAAGTACATAGGTCACGATGCATGGTCTCACACTGTGCAGCCTGACACTCTGATGCGATCTTACGACGGCCGATAGAATTTTAAACATGTTCTATCTTCTCTTGACCTTACAATTCCTGATCGGGAGGTGGTCATGTGAGGCTGATCGCCCTTCGCTACCCCTTGTAAACTACACAACACAGGACACACGATGAGGCTGAAACACGACCTGAACTCAAAAAACTCTCGCACGACTGGAGAATCAGCCCGAAAAGCGGGGGGAAAAAAATCGTACAGTGTTTAAAACTCATGTTAGAGTTGCCTTATAGCAGTAAAGGTTTACTAATACCATTTGGATTTGTTTATGCTTGACACCTCCGTGGGATTTTGACAGCTTCACGGCCAAATAACATAACTTAGGCATCCAAGAGCGTCTGCGCAACCCAAATTTGCTGCACATCTAGGATTATATCAGCAGGTTTGTATACAACTCTTAGAAATAAATTACTGTCATTTTTGGATGATAGGAGGTATTGAATGCTGGAAAGAACTTTCTTTGTACTTCTACATGTAGTGTGGTGTTGTAATCCTACTGTCTGTGCTCTACACTCCCCCCTAGAGTCTAACAGAATATAAGGTACATCGGGGAAAAGCAGCAACAAGTATAGATGCCATAAAAACAGTTTTAACTGCATGCCTTGTGTCTGATTTTCATGCAGAAAGTTGATGAGTCAAACAAAAACCAAGCTTAACTTCTACTAACAGTAATAATAATGATACATCTAGCACCTGAAAAGACCAATCAAAAAAAAAAAAATGCAAAAAGTATATTCTTTCCATAAATTATACACATAACTAGACAAAAAAAAAAGTGCAACAGCGAGACAACAGCTAAAAAGAAAGAAGTCATACTCACAGTGGCTATTCTGCATGTGCTGCTGGGCTGGACCAGAGCGTCTGACAAAAGCTGAGAAGAATTGGACTTACAACTGTATCAAAAACAGACAGAGAAAGGATAAAAAGGAAAATCAAAGAGAAGAAATAATATAATTTAAACAGAACGCTGCTCTCACAAACTAGTTTATGCTATTGCATAGCTTTAAAGGACTAATGTGTGAAAAGCTTTCTGCACTACAAAGTTTCTTTCAGCTGGAAAAATATTTAATTTTTATCACTTCAAAGGTCACAAATGCTAAAAACAGTGAACGCCATTAAATATAAATCATAATACAAAATAAAAGGCTTGAAAAGTCATGAAATAAAATATAGCAACCAGGATAATTAGAAACAAATTATAAGAAGAAAATCTGAGTGACTCAGGATACATGAGAGATAAATCACCAACAGAAGGAGGTATGAAAGAAAGGCAATTCAGTCTGGAATGAGAAGTTAGTTAAAATAAATGAATAAAAGACATACGCGTCCAGTATTTGTGCAACCTGCCACTGGAAATGCACTAGGATCAGTTTTGCTACCGATGGTGAAACCTGCAAGAAAAACAAAAAAACAAATTATGGTTTTAATTAGGACGGAAACAATTAATTGGATTTATCAACTTTTTTTAGTAATCGATTAGTCTGCAACTGGAGTATAGAGATTGCAAAATATGCCTTCAGTTGAAAGCAACACAAACTGAACAGTAATTATACCAAAATTATATAAAGAAAAAGAAGTATATCTCATTAATTTTTTATAATTTTTATAAATTTTTTTATTTTTCGGTGTAACAATAAACATATACCGAACCGAACACTGTGACCACGAAAACCGTGAACCGAAACGAACCGTGGATTTTGTGAACCGTTCCACCCCTATTATAATATTATATATATATATATATATATATATATCTATCTCAACTTCTAGGACACCCTAACATTTGACAGACTTGCATTAGAAGGAAACGACCCCCGAACACACCGCAAAGACAAACTCCAGCATGCAACCTGTGTTTGTGTGAGAGAACAAAGCTCTGCAATGCAGAATGGAACATGAGTCAATAGATTCACCAACAGTAAACATGCTGTGTTTATGTTGTTACTGAGAGAAGCAGTCTTGGGGTTAGCCATTTTGAGGTATGAGAAAACCGATTCTAAATAAATTCAGAGAAAGAAAATAAAGGTGAGCAGCTGTCTAAAAACAAAACTACTTTCTAGCACATCTGGAGGATCGTCTAGGACTGGGTTTTTTAACCCTGGTCCTCAAGGCACACTGCCCTGCATGTCTTGGATGTTTCCAGACTGTCACACACCTGATATCAATTGATAGCAAATTAACACATTTTTTTGGAACTCCAGTTATTGGAATCAGGTGTGTTGAAGCAGGTAAACATCTAAAACATGCAGGGTAGTGTGCCTTGAGGACCAGAGTTGGAAAACACTGGTCTAGGAGTCAGACTGCGATGGAGCAAACCTTTGAACCCCTGTCACACCTTGCCGATTTAATGCTGGTTTATGCTCAGAAACTAGGTCGTCTGCATTATGTGTCATGGTGGACACAAATGTGCTCCCACCCCTTCTGCAGACACTATGGTGCACCTCTCCAAAATTGTAGGTGACCACAGACAGTGCCGCAGACAGGAGGCCTCTGATTGGTCAAATCTACCTCCGCTCTACACTATGCATATTTCCTGTTTGGTACCTTACTGGCTTGTTTTGTTTGTATGACCGCCATTGTGGAAAACGACTGGTGAAGATGGACAAGCTAGAAGAGCGAGATACGTGGGAACGCTGGGACCCTTTTTCCACCTGGATCCCCGCTCTATTTCGCCCTCATGTCCCTTCCTCGGTGCCTCGGCCGTATCTAGACCCACAGCTAGTTCATGATTCTCCCTCTTGCGATGTGGCATGGAATAACATAGCACAGACCACGCTTCAATATTGGGCTTAAATCAAAAATATCTGCGACAAGCTCACTGGGACAAACTGCTGCAGGAGTGTAACCAGCCCTTCAGCCAGCATGTGCCGGACATACGGAAAATCTGGGGAAAAACGCTGGGATACGTTGAATAAGTTATGGTTCAGTTTTGTACAAGTTATGAGCACGCTGCCACACGTCGACATAAGGCAACTACGTTGAGAAATTTTGAGCATCAAATGTTCCAGATGACAGCTCGACGCCTTTCTAACTTACAGCTACTGTTTAATGGCGTATCTGCAGCATTTTAGTATAAGGGTGATGACAGGAGAAAAAATGTTTGTTCTCCTCCAGACGTCATCCCCATCATAGGGTGAGCGTGAAGGCGTGTGTGATGGATACTTCCTGCATTCACGCCCACGGCCAACAAACTTCCTAGCAGACATGGCGCTGAATCTGCTGTGACTGCAAAACCTTTTTTTCTTTTCCTTCTCGTTCATTTATTTATTCTTTTTTTTTTTGCTGGGTGGTAAACAACAGCTAGGTTAATACCGCGATCAAAGACATCTTTTAAAGCAGGCTGGGCGCCTCCAGGCGCATTGCACCCCCCCTCTGGACACTGGCTTGTGACATTTCATGGGTATTATGCTGCTGTGCGTTATGCATAAGTTAGGCTGTTGTTGGACATAAGTTCTGGACTCTTTATGAATACGCTATGCATACGCCCAAAATTGAAAAAATACATAGAAAGCTCTTCGTACCCCAGCGTTTCAGGAGATTCTGGGACATCAGGCATACGCTGTCTAAATTGGCAAGGTTTCACAGGGGCTTTAAATTGTTAACAGTCAGGTTGTAGAAAGTACAGCAGCGTTGCTCTTTCATCCCATAAAGCTTTCAGTTTTGGTCTGTTGTGGAAAATACAGCTTTACAAATCTTTTAAGAACTTAAACTTGAAGGTTCTACATTTTCTAGGAAGTGCACATGGAGTCTGTTGTTTTAGTGACCCAGTAAACAGCTAAAGAGAGTTTTTAAATGTCAGCAGAGCGATTTAAGCTCTACCACAACAAATAATCGGCCCTTTCTGATCCAGCAGTGCAATAATTTGCAGGTTTGATGGAGGGGGGTCTTTAAGATTAACCCAGATTTGTTGAGAGGCCGGGTTATATGCTATACATTACTTTTTTTTTTTTTGCAGTAAAGCAAATTATTTAAACAGAAGTGGAGATAAAAGAAAAATTCAACAAATTCAACACTTTGAATCTGGATACGGCTTAACTGTTTAAAGGAGAAGTCCGGTCATATTCAGAATTAAAACTTCTGAAAGTACTTTAAAAATGAAATTATTAAATACTGTTCAATTAATGTTAAGCGTTTTTAGCTAAGAGTAATTTTAATTTGAATGTGCTTTATCGGAGACATCCATGTTGGTCTACTGCCACTACTACCGATTTGTGACGTCACAGTGTGGTATCGGCTGTTAAGGAAGTCTTCGAAATTTTGAATTCATATTATTAGTTTTTTCTCTGGCCAGAAGTTTGATGGCAAATCCCCCTTCATCAAGTTGGCAATCCAACCCATCTGTGGTGGATCATGAATTGAAATTAATTGTTTAGTAGTTCCCATTGATTTTCCTTGTAAAGCGGGGAGAATAGTGCTCGGCTTACCGCACCGTGACATCACTGCTGGAAGATGTCAGGAGTGAGTTGTTACTATATTTGGGTAAAAATGGCCGATCCTGGACTCAGTTATCGCAACGAAAGTTATTGCTTTTATTCTTATACTGATTATCACTAAATTCATTAAATCACAGAAAAAATATTAGTTTTAGGTGTAAACAATGATCCATTGATCATTCCTTGCTGACCAGACTTCTCCTTTAAAGGCTCTGGAGATTTTGCAGAGGTTAGTTCTTGCTGTGTTAAGAGCCAGCAGGTGAGAATGCTACATTTCTACAGGTTGGTAAAATAAATGAAGGTTGAGGCGTTGAATTATCCATCTTCCTGCCATCCCAGCAGCTAATGACCATTTATTTTAACATGAAAGACTAGATAAACATAATTTAATGAGGGTTTGCTTTACAAAAACTTTTTATTTTTTAGAATTTCTGCACAATCTCTGAAAAAAAATATCTTTGGGGATTTTTTTTTTTTTTTTTTACAATGATGTAGTTAACTGAGCCTGAACTCACCTTCAGAGCAGCAGCAACAGTGTTCACTTCCTCTATCAACACACGCTGGCTCTCTTTGTACGTCAAACAGGTGAACTGGTACTCCTCCGGGTCGAAAGAATCAGCGCCCTGTTGCTCAACGTCATTTGCCACCCCATCATAATAGCCTGCGATATCTCCCTGATCATCTTCCTCTCCTCCGTCATCATCCTCCTCTTCCTCAGAGTTAACCCCAAAGTCTTCCTCATTGCTGTCCGACGCCTGGCTGTTCATGTCCACAGACATTCAGTCGATTGTGCCAATCACCCGGACAGGTAGACAAGTCGCCTACCTGTCGGATTGAAGATGTCCAGTTATGGCTTGAATGGTACGACCGAAACTACCCCCCACCTTTTTTCTTCTTGCCTTTCCACTTTGGTCGCCGTGTGGAGAGAAGCTCCACCCCCCTCCTGTCTGACTGAGGCGCGATGGAGCGCACTCAGCAGCAGCGGAAGAAGCAGAAGAAGTCGCACTCTCCGTCACTCATTTGGAAAACAGCTTCCAGCACAATCTGAAGAGGGTGGAAAGGGAAAAGTTAGAGGAGGGGTAAGAAGAGTAAATTTGAAAAGTGGAAAAGGTTGCATCCCTTCTCATTATGAGGCTTATTAACATACAAACATCTTACTAAACAATATCACATAAGACAATGATATATATTGCATATTTCATATTGCATATTAACACGCCCACACTTAATACATTTTTTTAAACAGATAAAAAAAATCAGAAGTTGGAGAAAAACGTGAAAATATTTCTTTTGAAAAGCTTCTATATGCAGAAGTAAAACAAAAATACTCTGCTTATTCTGAATCAGTATAATTCAAGAACAGCACTTAATTATCTTACAGATACCTCATTAAAACATTCAGACTCTGATTAGGGCAGGTCATGAGCGCAGCAAGTCAACCCAGTCCCGAAACACCAAAATTAGCTCCAGACAGTCACTTTACCGCTATCAAACTAAACACTACTCTAACTTCTTCTTTTTTGAAATTCTGTGTAAGGTGTGTGAGATATAAAGGGATGCACAGCTATTTTAAAAGTTCCTCTTTTAGAAAAGTCCTAAAATTGTTTTGAAACGTCTGCAGATATAGAAGACATGCAAGCATGGATAAATATGTGGAAAAGAAATCTCAGACTCAGAGAAAGGTTTTCCTCATACTTAATATTTAATCCTTTTTAAAATAGTCACGTCAAACAAAGGGAGTCCTGAACTGCATGAAAAAACATGTCGTAAACCTGTTTTTGCTAAAATCCCAGGGGTCATTGAATTTCTGTCTCTGAGTCTCTCTCATATAAAATGCACTGCAGTTGGTCTTAATTATAACTATTACTTTAATTTGTAAATCTGAATTATTCGGAAAACACAGTGCACTGACAATAAAAGTTTTATAGCTGTCAAATAACTAAACCCTCTTATTTAAGAGCCCAATGCTTGCACCAGTGCAGGTTTTACTAGTGAAAGGTTATTTACATAGTTTATAATTTAAATCATTTTTTCCTATAATCAGACCTGCAAGATTTGTGCACCGCTGCTCCAAGACTTCTAACAGCCTGAAATAGATGATACGAAACAGAGCAGAGAGTCTTTAAAGTTTATTCAATTTATTTTTTCATTTCAATATGCACTAACAATAAAATACAACTACATATTTAAATCCAAACTTGTTTTTTTTTGTCTTTTTACATTGCTGGGGCAAAGACTCTTCACAATCTTTTATCTTTGTTTCCCTGAGATTAATCATGTGTTTTTCAGTGGGAATAAACCATTGACCTCAGACATACATGTGAGCTTTTAAAGAGATTATTTAAATTGAGAAACACCAATGGCCTCACCAACATCAGATGCACTTGAGCTAGCAGCTTGTTTTGGACCCAATTTATCAGGAATATAATTTTTTTTTTTTAAACAACAAAACTAAAATAAAATACATGTTCTATTGACTATCCATTATTATTATTAATTATTTGAAGAATGCTTCAGTGAACAGTAAAAGAAAGCTCAGTTGAAATATCTTAGTTCGTAAAAAAAAAAAAAAAAAACCGTTAACGAGGTCAATTGGCAACGAAGTTGAGATATGACTTTGCAGATATTAATCTGGCGAGGAAAGAAGTGGGAAAGCAGCCAGTGGGTCCCGGTGCCCGTCCAGCCAAGGACTAGTGTTCACATTCCGTCCGATCCGAGTTAAAAATAGTCAGCAAAGTGGGTGACACACATCCCGCTGGGCTAATGTAACACAGCGACTCAGAACAGGTTAGATAACAGCTTTTACTCAACTCTATTGGTGGGCTCGGAACGGAAACGTAAAGTGTAAAAACCGATTAAAACATTTAATAAATAAAAAAAGGATAGAGGTTGGTATTTTCAGTCCCATATCGGGTATGAAGTTAAAAGCCCTGAGTGGCTGCCTGGCTGTTAGCAGGGTTAGCTTCAAGGTTAGCATGCTGTAGTTCTGTTCAGCAGTTTCAAGCTGTGCCAAAACCCCAAAACACGACGAGTTACACAAAAGAGGAAACATAACAGGAAGCGTGCGAAAGTTTACAATAATTTTAATTTAAGATGTTAACAAAAAAAAAAATGGAAGAAGAAGTAGCAAGCTCTCCTTCTCATTCCCCTCACCCTCCGCCTCTCACCTACTCTACTCCGGGGACTGAGATGTAAACAAGGCCCGGTGCAGCTCCGGAGTAAACACATCCATTTAAACAGTCGCGGTGTTTGTTTCCAAAGCAAAAATCCAGGCGATAGTTACCTCTCAGAGCAGAGCTGGCTCGGCCTGCTGGGACAGCAGACAGCTGGTTTTGTGTGGGGAAATCCTATAGAGCGATTTTCACTCTTTAGCTTGGCTCCAAGGCGGAAGAAGGATGGTTGCAGAGGTGCTTATCAATTACGTCACTTCCGCCTTTGCTCCCCCCTGTAGGATCTCCTCATTTTATTCTAATCCAATAAAAACAAAGAAGCCTAAAGCCTAAACTTTAATTCCTAAAACTCGAGAAGAAATAAACATAGAGGATTTCAGTCCAGTAATAAGCAACAAATAAACAAATAAAAAGTGAGAAAGAAAGAGAAAAACAGACATATATTGCCATCTCTGAATTAGATTCATGATAACAAATCAGAGAGACACGTTAGATTAAAAATATTGATCAAAGTGTCTTTTTTAAAAATGTGTTATTAATTTAATAAATTAATTCCATAGTTATAATAAAAAAAATAATCCAAAAAATATTTGGAATATTATATAAGGCAAATTATACATAAATCTTTCAATAACTTTTTATAGCATTCCTTGTTTCTGTGATATAGTACATAATG
>NW_015151799.1:121263-161042 GCF_000732505.1 Cyprinodon variegatus | reverse complement strand
ATTTATTTACCAAATTGCTTGTATTAAAAGATATTAAAATGTAATGATTATTTAATGATGATTTCATGTTGGTTTACAAATGGAAGACTGAAGAAGGATTTTTGCTGCTACTTTAAGAGCACGCTCTGTGTTGCACATCTGACAGCCGTTTCATCAACAAAAACAAGTACATTATAAAACCCCAGAGCATGTGAGATGCTTTTGCGTGTACATTGATTGTGTTGCATACTGAGTGCCTACCACCCTAATGTCATGCTATTAAGTATACTCATGCTCTACTAATGGCCCATAAATCACTCATCTGAAAGATCCAAATCAGGCCTACTGTACAATTCACAAATTCCATAGGTTGAAGTGAAACTGTGAACATTAATGCATCTCTCCAGTTAGATAAGATAACTCACTGGAGGCACTAGAGGAGTTAGTGCTACATTTTTCATGCATTATCATCTAATGTGCATCTTTGTTGCAAATGAGAATAAGAGGGTTGAGTGCCAGAGGTAAATGAAGAGGTAATTGGTCAAGAGTTGCTGAGGAGGTAGATTTAATGCACTTAACGCTGCAGCAGTTTACATTTTATTTTCAATAAATATATACAATTTTTCTGTTTATTTATTCAGTTATGGTTTTAATAGCACAAGTTTTCACAGAAAAGTTTAAAAAGGCAGGCTGTTGATTTGATCCCTTAGCTATCATTTGCCAGTGTTTTGTGTATAGCATATAGCACACAAAAAAACAGCCCTCTGTTCAAATTAGACAGACTTAGACAACTTTTATTGCCATTTTGCATATACAGAGTTTATACAAAGCGAAATTTCGTTTTGTTAAGCTCTCATTACATTTCCATTTCTTAAAGTGCAGCAGGGATCAAATGTAAACAGTATGTGAGGAAAAAAACATAATGCAAAAAAAACACATTGATATAGAAGTTCAGGGCACTAAATATATATGGTGCAATCATGCAGTGCTTTGGTTTGGTTTTATCATTTTAATGCAATCTGTGACATGATTTAGAGATTTTTCAACATTCAGCAGTCTAATGGCAGTAGGGAAGAAACTGTCTGAATTAAATCTGCTGGACCTGCATGGAATGCTTTGAAGCCTCTTCCCAGAGGGCAGCAGGGAGTGGGGGTGTGAGGGGTCAATGATAATGTTAAGTGCCAGGGACATGCAGCGCTGTAATGAAATATCTTTTATAGAGGAAAGAGAAGCCCCGATGATCTTCTCTGCTGTTCTCACCACCCTTCTCACCTTCCTCCAGTCTGAGGCACTGCAGCCTGCACCCCACACAGTGAGACAGCTGGTCAGAATGCTCTCTATGGTGCTTCTGGAGAAGGTAGTAAGGATGGGTGGGGACAGGTGGGCTCTCCCCATCCTCTGCAGGAAGTACAGGCTCTCCTGTGCCCTTTTGACCAGTGAGTTGGTGTTCATAGTCCAGGTGAGGTTGTCTGTGATGTTCATCCCCAGGAATTTGGTGCTGCTGACTCCTTTTACAGCTGAGCTGTTGATGAGCAGTGGAGCGTGGTTAGGCCGGTTTTTCTTGAAATCTGCGATGTAGCGGTCCCTATCCTGCTGGATTTGAGATCCTACGCCAGCCTTTGATGGGTTTTCTTCAAAGACCACCCTGCAGTTCCATCTGCTCTAAGTATTTTCTCCATCCCAAATAGGAAAAGCATTACACACAGCATAATGCTTCTATTCCAAAAAAGTAAAAAAAAAAAAACATTGGACCATCCAGGAGGCTTTCTCAATTCAAAATGTCTGCAGTAGCGTTTAAGTTACAGGCTTATAGAGTAGCCAAAAGACAGGTCCACTCCTTAGTAATGGGGAGTCGTTGAGGTTGATGTTGGCCTGCAGAACTCGATACTGATTCTAAAAAGGGAGTCGTTAGGGTTTCTGTTGGCCTGGCTGACCAGGCGAGATGTTTTGGTCACCTGCATGGAGATGAAGATTGAGATGATATCGGGAAGGAATCAACTCTATTGCTGTGTTGTAGGATTTTGAGAGCTGGAGCCTGAGTCCACCCCCTCTGTTTAAGGTTGGTTTTTCTCTCTTAACGTAAATTGCTTCCTTCACACTGCTTTCAAACCATTTGTCCTTCTTGTCTAAAATGTGAACATTCTGGTCCTCAAATGAATATCCTCTGTCCTTAAGGTGCAGGTGGACAGCAGTCTTGTCCCTAGGAGGTCGCTCTTCTGTGCTGAGCCATGCGTCTGTGGAGAGGTTGTTTGGTTTCTCCAATATAAAGATCAAAGCTTTTCTCACTGCATTGAACTGCATAAACCACTCCACTTATATTAGGTCTGGGGGTTTTGTTTTTAAGATGCACTAGTCTCTGTCTAAAGGTCTTGTTTGGTTTGAAATGTACTAGGATTCTGTGTTTGGAGAAAATCTTTTTGAGTTTTTAGACTCCAGTAACATATGGGATGGTGATGTCTTTGCGTTTAATCTTCTCATGGTTATGTTCTGCTGCGTGACTTTTAGATATATTTATGAGTGTTCTCCTGCTTAGACAGTTATCTTCTGTCATTCTCCAGCCTGCTGCAGCCTCTATTTCCTCTCAGTACTCTCCTTAATTTGCTTCATCCATCCTCCCATTAACTCTGACCACATTCCCTGTCCCTGCACCACGTCGCAATGCAGCCAATATGATGTTTTACCACAAGGATGTGTTCAGTTAGACGTCCAGTGCAGGAGGGCCAATAAAACATCTTAGACCCTGAAAACAGATAGTTGCAATAGATTCTCTTGAGAGGTATTACAGCTTAAGAGGCTGCATACTAATGTACACATCACATCTTCAAGATCTTAGTTTGCAAACTAAAAAAAGTGTAATTTATTTTACTTTGTCTTAAGATTCATGCATTACTTCGCACTGTTGCTAAAGCACATAGAATTCCTGTGGTTTAGCTGTATAAAATGAGAGCGAAACAGTTAGAGGAGTGAGAACCCGTTAGGAAAACACAGTCGTTTTAAATCATAATGTACAGATTGAACGGTTCTCCCACATTTTCAAGTTGCATTATGAATTTATTTTTGATACATGAGTCAGATGTAAAGCTCACCAGAGAATACTGTCAGTTCTCTGTGCACCAATAGCCTTTCTTAATAATGAAGGAAAACCTGGGATCTACCTTCTAACTCCATGGTAACCTCATCAAGAAAGGTTTTAAATCAGTGAGAGAATAATAAACAAAGGTATCTAATATACCTCTTCCACATTTATTCGTGGAATGCATATTCAGGTCATTATATATATTTATTATTTACCAATTTGTCTCTTTTCATCAGTAAATTACTCAGAAAATCTTGATTTCAACTTACTAATGCTTTTTTAGTTATTTATTAAAGTGATGCAACTAAAAATTAAAGTATGGTTTAAGTTTTCTACACATTCAGTGAAAGATGGCTGCCTCTCAAGAGAATGAAAGTATGGGTAACCATAATCATCATCATGGTGTTTTTTGTATAAAAAAAATGTTGCTTAGTTTTTATTTTTATGTAATAACTGATTATTAAAAGGTGGAACAGAGAAGAATGTCAACATGCATTTGTTTTTTTTTTTCATTTTAATCATATGAAACATTTTTTTTTTACAAAAATATTTTTGATAGAAAATCGGAGTACTATTTCTATTACAGCTACAATCACCTGTGAACAAACAGAGCAAACATTAAAGTTGTGAAATAGTGATACAAGACATAGAGACATGTGAAAAGAAAATAAATCAGTATGAACATAAAAAAAAAAAAACCTTAATGAATGTAGCACCGAAGCAAGAAAAGCAGCTTCAAAGGGAAACGAAACAGTGAAATTTAGGTCTCAATGTGTGATTCGATCATCAACTTCTTTCCTGTCAAATAAAATCAGCTAACAGTCCTAAACCAACTCTACAGTTTCCTGTCTTCAGCTCAAATGGACGAATGTGACAATCAGGGGTTGAGTAAACACAGCTGGTCTTTATATTAAGCTTAAATTTGAATTGACATGCTCTTCTTGAAGACTTTTCTTTTTTAATTTGAAATAATTTACAGTGAAACGATGCGGACATCCGACACATTCTAAATGCTTTCTGATTCAATTCAGTTCAGGTACTGTAATGTCCATTCAGCATATTAATATACAAATAAGCCTTCTACCCATTTTGGGAAAATTGCGTAAAAAGCTGAAATAAATGAATCCTTTGCCATAGTTTTATAATTTTGTAAGTCCCATAGCTAAGCAGTTAATTCCCTCCTGTTTCCCTCTGATATATATGATGGAGGCCTAGTTCTCTTCACTGGATAGGTGTGTATTGGTCAACATCAATCAAGAAAGAGCTGCCAGAAAATATACGTTTGTTGAAACTTGTCGATCTCTACCGAGCAGTTATTAAAAAGTTAAAATTGGATCTGTGAGAAGCAAGGTCTGCAGAGGAACCAGGATTATCTGGTTTTTACAGGGGATGGTGTGGTTTAGTGTAGAACAGCTTCCCCTAAGCATTACAATCCAGTAGACCTCTAATGCTTGCACTCATTGCATGGAGAGTTTTATGTTTTCTTTCCAACATTCCTTTCAAATTCCAATCTTTTTTTTTAATGAGATCATTTCTGCTGGCTTTAAACACAAGATTACTGTAAAATGAACAGATATGTACAAACAGCCTCACAGCTGAAAGCCACCTTCCTCTTTTCTTGCCTCCTCTTTCCGTTCAGTCTTTCTAAAAATCATTTTAAATTTGTGGCATCTGCTCCTGAGAAACTTTAGATTTTGTTGCTGATCATAAAAATGTTCAGTTTAGTGCTTTGTTGACGGCAAACTTGAATTCCAGTTTTGTTTCCTATATATGGAAAAACAGTTGGTTTCTATTATTAAACTTTCTCAAAGGGAAACAAATGTTTGTCTTGGCCCTTCTTCTCTCGCTTCGTCGTCCTCCTCTTCGGTTTTCCTGAACTTCCGTCCTCCTCTGCTTGTCTGTTTTGGGGCCAGGACAACGCCAGAGCCTCAGTGGCTGTTTTACCTCCAGAGGGTTCCACTTCAACGCCCTCCTCATCAGAGGAGAAGCCTTCGGCGTCCCCTTCAGCACCAAGGCTCCCCAGGCCCTGGTTCTTCTGGTTGTAGCGCCGCTTGAGCCTCTCTCTGATCAGGAGACCCTTCACTAGGAGGGTCCAACTGGCGATCGCTCTCTTTTCTTTTTTCTGGGAGGCAGAAGAAAGAAATTTCAAGTTAAAACATATTTTTGAGTGATTTAATATTTCTAATTCAACCTAAAAATACTGTCAGTTCTTTTTTATTAACATAAACATAGGTAGTGAAAGTATAGTATTTATTCATATGGAAGAATGGATAGTTTTTTTTTGACTTTGTAGAATAAGGTGACAAGATTTCTGCATTCTAATAGCTGGACATTTCCAGCTCGTAGATGAAAATAAATACATGTATCGGTAATGAAAATTAAAATAGGAAACAGAGACAGTGATGCCTTTGTAGAGGGGTGTTCAGAATGCTAATTAGAGCCAATGTTAGCTAACTTCACGTATGCTAGAGCTAGCTGAAGGACTGGAGTTCATCTGAACCTGTGTTTTCCACACTCAAAGGAAATAATTTCGGTTTCTTGATTTTATTTGATGCTTCTTTATTGGTTTGTTACAAAAACCAGATATCCATATATTTAAAACATGTGAAGCTAAAGGGCGAAGCACATTAAAGGAATATTGTGTCTTTTTCAGTTTTTATTTTGAGAGTGGAGTTTATGTGAGATGTAAAATATTATTGTTAAAAGCTAAGATGCTTAAATGTTAAAATACATTTTATTTATGCTGATTAAAAATGGTAAAAGCTATTAAAATAGTTAAAAACCATTTAATATAAATTTCTACTTTGATAGTAAAATACAAAAAGGGACATTGGATTTAAAGCACTAACTACAAAGTTCACATGGTTTAGATAGAAAAGCCAGTTGTAAATTAATTTTGTCATTTGACATAGTTCATAATGCTAAATGGAGTATGTTAAAAGTTGATTGTTTGGTTTAAAGGTATATTACAGCCATTTCTTATGTAATGAAGCTAATGATCCTCTACTGAAGTATGTTGTACATGAAGTGTTTAGAAAACACAAGAAGGATAAATCTTCCGGTTGAAGGTAAAGAAGCTCAACATGTGTGTTTCGTCTTTCTCATGCCACAGCACCACACGCTGAGGGAAGATCATCGCACACTTTACCCTCAGCCATCCGAGGTTGCAGGGTAACACCTTCATCCATTTTTATATATTTATTAATATTTAAACAACAAAAATCAAGTGTAAAAAAAATACAGCCAATAACTCCACCTAAAGTAACAAACTACCTGATGATATAAACTAAAGATCCCCGATCAGTTCTAAAAACATATTTAGGCGATGCTTATTGATCCTTATTGACACTACAAGATAAGCGCCTTACAAGGAGTTTTCAATCATTCTGTTTAATCTTATCTGCGTCTATTTCCTCATACCAGCTGCAGCCAATGGTCTGTCTTACATTTTGTTGATTAGGTTGGTTTATGTTACATTTCCGGTCCTCATCTTTAGTTCAACAAAACACATCAAAGCCCTTTTTATTAACCTCGGTATAAACAAAACATTTATAACAATTTTCCGCCCAATCCTAATCAAATGAAGCGATTAACACACTCACCATAACAATTCAGTTTCAATTTAGTTTATTTCTATAGCGCCAATTCACAACACGTCATCTCAAGGCACTTTACAATTCAACCAGATCATACAGTCAATTTGATTCAAAGTTTTCTATCTATGGAAAACCAGTTGATTGCATCGACTCATTGACTCGGATGCAATCCCTCGCACTAAGCATGCTTGTAGCGACAGTGGAGAGGAAAAACTCCCTTTTAACAAGAAGAAACCTCCAGCAGAACCAGGCTCAGTGTGAGCGGCCATCTGCCGAGGCCGACTGGGGTTCAAGGAGACAGAAGCAGACATAGAAAAAGCGACTGTAAAAGGCGACCCCGTCCAGGAAACACACAGCCAGTCAGACGAGCTCCGAGCCAGCTCCCATGTCAGAGGATGAAGAGAGCACATCCAGCCAGTCACAGTCAGAGAAACAGGACTACACTGTAAAACAGGCTGATCTCCAACATCTATAACACAGGGCAGCTGAGACTGATTGTGATAAAGAACTACCGCTTCTTCTTCGTCTGTTTTATAGGTTAACAGCTGCCACTCAGCTAGCTAACAGCTGTTTCTGTGCGCAGCATGCTCACACACTCTTTCTACTGTAATAACAGTCTACAGGCAACACCTCATTCATAAAACCGTAAAATCGGGGACATTCCTGGGAACAGTCCCCATTTTGGACCACCTGTCTCCAGAAATCGGGGACGTCTGGTCACCGTAACTCAGTGATAATGACAAACGGCAACACGATAATCACCTCTTTTTCTTTCTGTCTCTGGATCTCCTGCTCTTCCACCCAGGCGGCTCGGAGAACCTCCTCATCCTCTTCGCACACAATATAACCATCAGTCCTAAAACGCACAGAAAACTTATTTAGTTAAAAAATGATCAAATTCATGGGAAGGAAAACACAATAAACAAATCTTTACATCTACTTTATAACAAGTGAGAGGTGACATTAAAGCATCTGCTCCTTTTGAACCCTTACACAGCGTGGGAGTATCCTCCATGGTAGTCGAAGCCTGTGACAGCGGGGGCGGCATCCAGGTTCAACTTCCTGGCCACGCGGTGCAGGTTGGGTAGCCTGAGGTGAACGCAGCCCACTGGGATCATGCAGGCTTTAAAGAGGTATACGTTACCGTAATCATTACGAGGGACCTGAACAGGACAGACAGGAAACAAACAGGATTATAATAGGTTGAATGCTTCACTCTAGTATCGACCTTTATAGAGTAGAAAATCAGACCCTTTTAAGAGTTAAACTGAGCAAACAAGTAGACATCTCTTGGCACAGTTTCTGGTATTTGGAATATTTGTGAAAAAGTATAAATAATAATAGAAAAAAGTTTTAATTGGACATGGTTAGTGGTCAGGAGACAACATCTGTTATATAACAACTGTGCTTGCTATTTTGTAACCAGAAAATTTCCAAAGAATCAAAAGCTTCTTCTCTGGTTCTTTATACAGTGTACTGGCCCCATATTAACAGCTTCAAGTTGCTATGAATGAGGCTTTTTTTTAGCTCTTAGATGGAAAAACATCCTGTTCTTCTGGGTCCATCTTTCATGAGATGCACGTTTGAGAGTTTACCAAAGCAGCTCAGTTCCAGTGAGTTGAGGAGACTGAGTGCACCCAGATGTTAAACTGATGACAGCAAATTTTCATGCACTATTTTCTCAAAACTTGTTTCATTTATTTCAACCTAATTCTCTGCATCTTTGTAGATCTCACACCTCCAGACCACCAGTCCTCCACTTCCGTGCCTCAGAATGGGAATGGTGTGCTTCTTATCATCTGCCCTGTTTCTTTATGGAGGATTCCTTTGGCAATTTTGGTTGAATAACTTTTTAAAGACCAGCTATAAATGATTCCTATTGCGTTTCTATGCCTTATGACATAATATTGGCTTTCTTCTGGCAGATTTTAATTGCAGTGTCTCTTTATTTTGTATCGTGCAAACTAGGACTGAAACAAATAATCGGATTAATCTTGATAAATCGATTATTGAAATTAATTAACCTTTAACTGGAGTATTGAGACCCTAAAACATGCTTTTAGCTGACAGAGAAACTCACTTAGAGCAGAAATTATACCAAGATTGTAAAAAATTAATTAATAAAAAAATGTATCTAAAATTTCTCCTGGTTTAATTTCGTAAAAAGTCTCCTTTAAGGAATCTTTGGCTATCCGACGATTAATCGAAAAAATAATCAACATATGAATCGATTTGCAAATTAATAGTAAGTTGCAGCCCTAGTGCAAACAGCCACATTACGTTTAAAACCTGTATTTCATAACATTTCATTTTGGATCTTTCTTTGCATTCTGATATTTACAGTGGAAACTTTGGCTGATTTGTAAGAAAATCAAAAATATTCCACTTCATGCACACACTAAAAACAGAAATTCTGTCAGCATATACACACTTTCAAACATTTCATGGTTTCTCTGGATGATACCAGAACACTGCACCGACCTTTCCATCCACAGCTATGGGCGGCTGGTATTCTTCAGTCTGCCATTCTCCAAACAGAGGGAGGTCGTTCTCATCCTTCATCTCAGACATCATTCTGGCCTTTCTGGAACGGTTGGAGAAGCCCTTCACCATCTGATAAGGAGAGAATAATATAGCGAAGTGAAACTATCTGGATTATGACATTGATTGGACATATTCAAAACACAAACGTAGGAGCATGTTTCATTTTCAGGGCTCCTCAAAGTTAGGGGTCACCTTATACGGCTCCTCTCCGAGTCGAACAGTTCTAGCTTCCTTCAGCCATGTTTCTCTGGAGTGGAGGGTGTGCACACAGTCTCTATCAAAGAAAAGAAAAAAATATCAATCAATCAATCAAATTATATATCAACTTTTGTTCCATTCCTTTAAACTTTACTCCTCATATGACCGACAATATTAGTAACACAATTCACTGACATGTAGTAACAAAATCATCTCATGACAATTTCAACATCTGTCTGATGAAGCTCAGAAGGTTACATCCAGTCATTAACACAAAAAACAAACAATTTGGACGAGTATTATTAATCTATTTCAGACACCTTTTTAGGTTATAAATTATTTTAAACCAAACTGATTCAATTGTTTTATGAGCAGCACATACCTTGACATAATTTCTATTGGTAAAATCTATTAGTGTTCTGACCCAATATTTTAACACTCTTCCTAGGACCCACCTTTTAGAAATATTTGTAGATGGCTATTCCAGAAGATAATGCTAGCCTGCTTCATCTACTAACTAAGCACATCCGCATTTTTTTGTTTCATTGTGCTGTTTTATCCAAGTTGAAAAAAATCTAGCTGGTGATTTGATGTGAAGTTAAAATATGTAATATACCCATAACGATGGAAGCATGACAGCCCCACTACATGATACTTCCACTGCCATGCTTAAGGTGCCTGATAAAACCTTTTCCCCCCGGAAAAGCATTCATGAGATAAGCTTCAAATTCAAAGCAAGACCTCAATCCATTGCAATAAGAAAACCACTAGCTCTACTGTAGCCAGGGATGTTTCAGGAGTTTCCAGGTTATGACAGTGTCAAGCATTGCTTCTTTCTGAGCTGTTTCTGATGATCCTCATATGGAGCTAAAATAGTCTCAATATTCTCAAATAAACACAAGATTTCCATTTACTGTCTAGTCTGTAAACCTCACTGTATTTTGGTGGATTTTTCTCTCACTTTATTTATTTTTATAGGAATTGATTTGCCAACATGGGCTGCTCAGTGGCTTAGTGAGTAGCACTGCTGCCTGGCAGCAGGAAGGTTCTGGGTTCAATTCCTGGCCTAAGGTCTTTCTGCATGTTCTCACTGAGCATGTGTTGGTTTACTCCGGGTACTTCGGCTTCCTCCCACAGTCCAAAAACATGACGGTTAGGTTAATTGGCTTCTCTAAATGGATGAAGTTAACGGGAGATCCGCTTCTGTTTGTTACAATAATTAGGGTTTATGCAGAAATGAAAAAAGTCTAATTTTGTGCTTTTTAATGCTCTTATAAATAATTTTAATGCCATCAACAAGTACCTATGACTCATATATATATATATATATATATATACAAAACACAGCAAAATCCTTTGTCATCTTTACCATCGACAGGCTGCAGCCATGTCCCGAATTCCTTGTTTTCCAGCTACTTTTGTTGAAATTAGCATTTTCCCGTTCTCTAGCTTTTTCTCTGCCTCGAGCTTCTTTCCGAAGCTTTTTGGAAGCAGTTATATCTGATATAATATATCTCATGACATTGTTTTTATAAACTCTTTTTTTTAAATAAAGCATTTAAATGCCAGGATAATCACATTTAATGAATTTTAAAGCCAATTAAGGCCTTAATTTAAAAAATAATAATTTAATAAAATTTGTTAACTCTATTCTTGTTTTTATTATGATGCTCTTGTTTTGTTTGTGGTTTTTTTCGCTTTTGCATCACATTTTCTCAAAATGTTTAAAACTAAAGCTTTCTTTAAATATATCCAACATATATAAATATGATCTAATAGACTATCCTCTTTATAATGATATAGGGTGACAATGGAGGGCGGAGCAGCGCCACCAAGTGGGTACTGATGCAACTCTTTCTTTCGAATCAATTTTTATAGTAGAAACTTAATCAAAATGCTAGTTCCTGTTTAAAAATGATCTCGTGTGATTTTTCGATGCAAATAAAGAAAAATAACAATAAACAACACAGAACAGAAGGTGAAGCACCATTTCATTAATTCTAAACTGCTGAAGACTTCATGAAAACTGGATTCTACTAGGATTTTTTTATAGTCATATCCCCTTTGTGAGTAAGAACAGCTGTGCTCTCTGGGGTATAAATGTAAAGAGCTTTTTAACGCGTGCAGCAGATGGATGAGGACAGCGGCAGTACTGACCTGGAGTAAACTGGCTCTCCTCTGCAGTAACCCAGAACACTGGCTGTTGGAGGATAGAGGGCTTCATACTTCAGCAGGTGTCTCTTTAGGGCATACAGAGGGTGGTTCTTATACTCTGCTATGGAGATTGGCAGAGGTTTGTTCAGCAGCTTCTTCTGGAGCTGAGAGGGAAGGCAAAAGGATAAAAACAAAAACAAATGCTATACAAATGCAAAATATATGACACAAAGGTAATCAATTAAAAGACTAAGAAACAAAAATGTAAATGACTTTATTTATTAATAACATTTCAGAACCTGAAACCTAAAGATGTATTTGGGTGGGATCATATCATCATACCTCCTTCTCCTCCTTCTTGTCCCTCTCATCCTCTGGTCCCATGAACGGCTCCAGCGTTTCCTCCCACCATTCGTCGTCCACCCGCCTTTTCCGGGACGTCGTCATCCAGGTGGGGTCATACTTCCTTCCCAGGTCTTTTAAACGGCCGTCCCCGTCCACCGCCACTACGTAGGTCAGTGGCGCGGTGGCGTTCTGGGAGCAGAGCTGAGGCGCCCCGACTCCGTGTTCCACATCCACACAAACCCATGAAGATGTCTTGTCCAGGTAAACCTCTAACCACTCATCTGCTCCCGGTCCTTCTTTCTTCTGCCCGCTCCGTCTTTTTCTTCTGTCGCTCTTTGGGCCATCGTCTTCATTTTCCTCTTCCCCGTCCTCCAGCTCACTGTCCTCCTCTTTCACCTGCCGTTTCCCACCGCTGCTATTTCTCTTTGGGGTTTTTGTTTTCTTAGTGGCGCTCTTTCCATTGCCTGTTTTTCTTTTAGCAGGTCTAAACGTTGTTTCAAAATCTTCGCTGTCATCCTCGCTGGTTTCCTGAAATTCCTCAGCATCACTGATCTCCTCTTCCTCACCCCCCTCGCTGTTGCTCTCCTCTTTGTAGCTGACCTTTGAAGCAATGCTGCGGCGTTTTGAATTTTTCGGTCTCTGCCCTCCAGATAACACAGGCCTCTCCTCTTCCTCCTGCTTCATTTCTGTCCTCTTTGCTTTCTTGCCTCCGCTGCTTCCTTTGACCTTCCCACCTCCAGCCGGTCTCTTGGTTCCAGGGGAGACCTTCGTCTCAGGAGAGTTTGTCTTGGAGCTTTCCTGGCTTGTCTGGCCTCCTCCAGGGGCACTAGTCGACGCTCTAGTCCCTTTGGACTGGAAAATAAAGATAATTAGTCAATGCATAATTTTCAATGTTCAAGGGTTTCTCTTTCCTGATTTAGTCATTGAGTCAATGAGTCGATGCAATCAACTGGTTTTCCTTAGATAGAAAAACTTTGAATCAATTTGACTGGATGATCTGGTGAACTGTAAAGTGCCTTGAGATGACATGTGTTTCGAATTGGCGCTATATACATAAATTTAACTGAAATTAAATTGAAATTGTCTAAATATTTTCTAGTCAAGCTAGTTTTAATATCACATTACAGAATTTAGTCGGCAAATTATATTGCCAGCTTTGTAGAATTATGAATTACAAAATAAAATAAAGTAAAAGTTTTAAAAAATGCTACACATCATGACCTAATCTTGTGAAATTGAAGAACGGATGAAAAGCAAAGTAAGTGACAGCTAATCTTTAGGGTTTAAGGACTCCAGTGAGAAGCTAAAAATTGGAGAAAACATGGAACAGTGGCAAACCTTCTTTGTTGGATGGTCTACCTAAATTACTCATAGTGTGAATAAACAATATGTTGAGTAGATCGCATATGGGAACACAGAGCGACATCTAAAGCTCTACAGGCCTCTGAGTTAGAGGCTGGATTTACAATGAAATAAAGGAGACATCACCCAGAAATCCTATATTTTTTTCCTGTTTAAATGTTTGTTGTTGTCAGGTCATCACAGAGCATGATTCTGCTCCTATTCCTTCATTGATGTCAGGGTGCTAACATTACCTAACCTGCTATCCCCACTTCAAGTTCTATCTAACAACCAGGGACTCGCCTGGAGACAGTCTGGAACCTTTTATCTATTGCGTAAGAGACCTGAACGCTATCGTTAATGAAACATTGCAAACCGCTAATGCTGCTAACGCTACAATCACATTGGACACATATGTTAAATTTCTGTGTGTACCTTTATGAGAAATAAAAAAGGGTATTAGATTGGGTCGGAATGAGCTTTATTTGTATATAAAAAAAAACAAACTGATTAAACATGAATTTAAAGACAATTTCAGAAGGACGGTATAAGTAGATATCAGGTTATATCTCCTGTGCCAGTCAGCTTTGGATGGTGGAAGGAAGCCTTATGAAGAAATAATCCAGGCCAGGATTCAAACCCAGAACCTTCCGGCTGTAAGGATACAGTACTAGCATATATAGCATGACCTAGTTGAAGTTATGGCTTAAATTTAAAGGATGCTCAGGCTTATCCTGAAGAAGGTTATAAATGCTGGAGGACCTTCCACTGCAAAGAAATTAAGCAAAGAAGAGAGAGCTACAACTACTCCACAGGGAAAACTCATCACCACAAATGCTTTAGCGGATTCCTACAAGTTTAACACCCTTGGATCTAGATTTAGAGTTTTGACCAAATGTATTACTGAAAATACGCAACTCAGGGCTGCAGGGGTCTTTATTACAGTGGCCCTTAAGCACCCATCAATGAATCTATGCCAGTAAAAATGTCAAGGAAACTACATTTTCTGCAGAAATGGTGGAAAAGTCATATTTATCATAAAAAACCCTATAAACAACCCAGTGGATCATTGACGTTTCAGTTTATCTTAGCTCAACGATGAACTTACTTCATAATCAAAGATGAGTAAAAGTTATTTTTTAAATGTATTTTAATGCATCCGATTCTGAATTGCATTTAAAAGTCCTTCATACACAGATATAAATGACCTATATGGACAGATTGTGTCTAAGAACTAATGCAGTATCAGCTATTAAAATACCAGCCAAGGGACATGGGGAGGTGCAGGTGATGGTATTCAGTCAGTGCTGCTCTTCTGGCTTCCATTAGCAGCTAGTAGTGCTGCAAGGCTTAATGTAAGCTAGTAAATAAAACAGCAGCCGTGAATGGAGATTCAGCTTCACCACAGCTGAATACGTCCATGCTAACATTTCTGCTCATGAAAAATATGATCTTATTTTTTCCTGTTGCATGTGAAAATCTGCTGGTAAACCTTAGCTTCCATAAGAGTGCCTCATCCCTCCATAGAATTGTATTATTTTTCTCTAACATGCTACACAGAGAAAGCCTTAAACTAAAGTAGATAATACAGGTTAAAATGCATCACACAAAGATTTATTTCTGCTTTTAGAAAAAAAAAACAAAAAAAAAAAACAATATTTGAACTTAAAGCATATGTTCTATACTTTCCAGATTTTTTTCTCAGAAGTAGCTTAAACTTTTTAGAGGAACATGCAGCACAGCATACCTGGTAGTGGCAGATCAATATGTTTGGATGAAAACAAAGCCCCTATTTGCTTGAACATAAAAAAAACCTCTAAAACAGCGTAGTGAAAACAGGTCTGTTGTTTTCTCTCCAGGTATGTTTTGAATTAAAGAGTAACAGTTCCCAGCCTTTGACTTTATTAATAATTATCTCCAGCAGCTCATCTTAAAGCTCACATTTATTTCCTTTGAATAAGCATAATGATTTTTCTGCATTCCTTGATCTTTTATTATTTATTTATCAGTTCAGCGTAAAAGTAGTGTAAAGATTTTTTGTACCTTTGCAGGTGGAGGCTTGAAAGGAACTGGGTGCAAAGAGAGAACCAGTCGGCAGAAGAGCTGCAGAGACCTTAGGAACAACAGGAAAAGCTGCAGGAAAAACAAAACACATGCAGATGTGATTACTTTTCTAATTTATTATGCCTTCCTTTGCTTGAGGTGAAATGCTTCCTCCAGAGAGGGATTTAAAAAAGACCAACATGAGTCATCTCCTGGTGGTCTCTGGCTGAGAGGCTTCCCAGTCGCCTCTCCAGTAGGGCCTGAGGGTCTGGACGCTCCTCTGTGGGAAGACTGGGGTTGAGGGTGAATGTCGCTCTAAACCTAAAAGGGAAAAGACGGCAGAAGATGAATTTTTCCTTCTAATGACGTCCCTGTCCATGTCCGTCAACATATTGGGAACATTCGCAAACCATTTGAGGAGCCCACAGAGGTAGTTGTGGTCGATACGTTCTTTGGCCACTTTACAGAAATGTGGGGGCAGCAGAGAGAGCGCCACAGCCAGCAGGTCCGGCTCGCTGCACAGCCTGTTGCGGAACATCCCGTTGGCTAAAAGGCACAGGAGGTGGACCTGAAACACCAATCAGAGGTTGGTGAAGGTCAGCAAACACTGATCCAACCAAAGAAGAAAAGATGGAGATCTTGTTTTCACCTTGTGTGTGTCTATCAGCAGGTCCTTCTTATACCTCTTCATCATCCGTCTGAGGTACGTCTCAAACTCTGCCTTCCTCTTCTTCCTAGTAGAAACACAGAGAGAAAAAGCTGGACTCCAAGCTCATAAAATAGAAATATTTTCACCCTTCCTGAACATATTTACTCACTGCTTCCTGACTTCTGCGGTTTCGATCTCGATCTCTACGGGCTGAGAAGGCAGGATTGGCTCTGGTGGTTCAACTGGACCCAGCGGCTCATCCAGCTCTGATCCACACACAGAAAACACACATGACGTTGGTTCTACCGAAGACATCGGCTGACACTAGAAATCTGATTTCACACACTTGCCTTCCACTTCCTCCCAATCATCTTCATCCTCGCTATCATCATCATCCTCTTCCTGTTTTTCTTCTTCCTCTGGCTTCTTGATGCTCTCCTTAACCTTAGCTGCAGGTGGTGCAGTGGTGTCCATGTCAAAGTCATCTTCACTGTTAACCTCCTCCTTGAGCGGAGACTGGAAGTACTTACTGGTTTTGCCATCAGCGCTGGCGTCGTTGGTGGAAGATGGCTTTTTCCCGGCTGAACGTTTTGAGGACAAACGTGATTTAGGTTTAACTTTCCTCTCAAGCTTCTCCTCTTTTTCTGCAGATTCGCTTTCTAAACCAAGAACAAACCCTTTATGAGGAATTATGAAGTCAAACATTCTTACAATTATAGTTCAAGTTCAAATCTATGCAATTAAATCTTTAGATATTTTGGGGGGGAATTTAAAGAAAGGATGAAAATAGTCCTGACAAACCTTAAAATAATAGAGCAGGTGAACATCTGGCTATTTTTGTAGGTGTTAAACCTTAGGAGCCAATTTTCAGTGAATTTTAATAATGGGGGATAAAAAGAGTAAAACACTGATGTTTCCCATTGATGCAAAGTGCTGCATTCTGTTTTGATGAAGTGCAGCACAGATGTGCATGTAGGCCAGCAGATCCACTCCACTAACCATGCTCACCACTCCGCCGTGCACCTGCACTGAACTGTCTGCTTCATCCAACAGCAGGAAAGTAAACAAACGTGCAAAATCAAGCAGCACATTAAGCTAAATTTCACAGAAATTTGAAGGTTATTATCAACCTTTAAGGAGATTTACATTATTTATGAAAACAATCACAGCAACATAAGAGGTTTCTATATTGTTCTAAATTGTTTTTATATTTACTCCTTCAATAAATAATGTAAATGTTCATCCTAAAGTAATTTAAAAAGCAAATCTAACCTATATTTATCAATCTTCTGCTGAAAGTTTGCAGATAGAAACCATACCAGCGGATAGCATGAAGATAATATAATGATAAAGTCCCATCTAGATCTGCATCCCTGACCTGGATCTTTCTGCTTGCTTCTCGTCTTTGCTCCTCTGCTTTCTGCACTTAGCAGCTGCTTTGGCTTCTTTGTATTCGCCTTCGTCTCTGCACACTGTCTCCGCTTGGCCATGCTGTCTGGAGGCTTTTCTCAGTCCAAATCACTTCCTGGATTCTTATGGGGGCACCTGGTCCAGCAGCTGAGGCTAGCTTCTCCACATGGTCTTATGTAACGCTGAACAAGCAGACAGTTGCTCAACATTTCATTGAGGAGTTTTCATAACATCAGAACTCAACCCTGGTTCTTGTTTTGGGGGCTGGGTTTTGACATCACTTCCGCTGTCGTCATTTTTTTCCCCCGCGTCTTAAAATAAATGTAAAGAAAAAAAAAAATAAAACACACCGCTCCTCTTCTAAAATACAGCTATTCAATGTAAACAGATCTAAATAAACCCTTGCATTTTTGCTTATATCTATATTACGCGTTTTTAAATAGTTTCGTTGTTACAGCTGTATTACTTCATTTAACCACTAGGAGGCCCCGTTGATCCTTGTTTGAAACAAGATAGTCGAGAATTGTGTATGGCAAGCTATTGTTGTATATAATCACAACATTCTCTCAATAATATATTTTTTTCTATGAAAAGAGTAACCAAAACTCAAAATTAAATACTGATCATAATAATCGAAATAAACACATGTTAAAATCTAATTTATGTCATAAAATTATTATTTAAAAAAATGTTGTATTCACAATATTCCTTATCTCACCATTTTATCCACACACTTGCACTGAACAATCTGCTTAATCCAGAACCATTACAGTAAACAAAATGTGCCAAATCAAGCAACATAATAAGCTAAATTAAATAGAAATCTGAATTTATTTTTGTCAACCTTTAAGATGAAGTGCTTATTTGGTTGCTATTATTTATATTAATATGAGTTCCTCATTTGACCTTCATTTTGTCCCTTTCAATTTTTTATTGTTCACTCTTGGCCCCTCCCTCAGAGAATGCTGTAGAACATATTGAGATTAAAAAAAAAAAAAAAAAAGCTTTGCCGTATTTCCATAATCACTGATATTATATTTTAATAAGGCTTGATAAACAAGCTCAAATATAACAAATAAGATGACATGTGACGCATGAAGCTAGTGATTCTGTCAAAGTTTTGGTTTTGCTGTTTTGTACCGACAATTTCTATCTGGTGGCCCCCCTGCCTCTTAACCCATTGCTACCCAAATGCAGGTAATACATTTATTTCAGGTCATAATCAACCTTTCACACACCAAAAATTATTTTCTCCTTTTCCGGAATAAAAATTTCAATTGTCTTAAAGATGAATTCTCTTGGAACAAAATATGTCATTATTCCGATTGATGTGTTTGAGGCTTCCAGTTTAATTTATGCAAAAGTGTGTTCTTTTCTCACATTAAATTTGGATCGCCTACTTTTGAAACTTTTCAAACAGAAATCACATTTTAGACATATCTGTAATAATGTTTGCATGTCATGATTTTCATCTCAGTAGTTTAGTATTAGAAAAGCTTTCCTGAAAATTCATACAGCATATCTTGATTATTTTTATACATGTAAAATGTTCAATGTTGCATCAATTATTAAAGCTGACAGGTTTGTTTGATTAGTTAATTTAATTAGCTATTATATAAAATACATTGTGTCTCTTTTAATATTTTCACACACAAAAAAAAAGAAAAAAGCATTGTTTCGGATACTAAAGACAATAGTTTACAGATCTTGCCAATTTTAGTTTCTTATGTTGGAAACTAACAGTTAAAACTATCCATCCTGAGACATCCATGATGTTCATTGTGGGTAAAAATACTATTTTGTCCTATAGACATCTGAGATCTCTGAAATGTAGATTGCTGACAACATACTTCATTTTAAGAATATTTGAAATGTTCGTTTTGACAAGGAAAAGCTGAATTATAGATATCTGCTCAGAGGATCCTGTATAATACATAATAGATCAGCTTGCCATGCATGGAGACCTTTGAAGAGCTTAAACTGAGTCCTCCTTCACTTTATATTTAAGCGTTATCTTCAATTTATTTCCCTCAGTGACATAATGAGAGCAGTCATTGAATTCTATAAAGAGACAGCTTTATGATGGGTTTCTGCAGACCGAGAGAATTTTTACATTGAAGGCATTTAAATAAAGACGTTAATTATAAGCTCAGCTCCAGAGATGCAAAGTAACACCTGATGTCAGCTTTATGGTTTATCTTATAGGTATTTACCTACTGAGAAAAACAATACCAACAGTTAAAAAATAATAATTAAAAGCTTATTTGAATAGGATCTGATAGACTCCAGATTCTATAAGAAATATTTAGTTTTATATGTGAGAAGTAATGATTTCTAATTTTAACTCGTACTAATCATTCATTCAATGATCAGAGCTGGACAGCTTTTTTGGGGGGCAATGATTTGCAGGTCAAATACTGAAAATCAGATTTTTTTCCCTCAATATTATTAATTTAAATCAGCGAAGCTAAAAATAACAACAAATAGCATATGCTGTGGTGCACTTTTTCTCACCAGATGAACAAAAGTCAGACAACAGAACAAATGCTTTAAGGCATTAAAATATGTTGAATTTTTTTCTCTCAGATTCAGAGCTCTAATCTCTTAAAAACATTTCAGCATTCAACTTTAGAGATCAGATCTAACTCTAGAATAACAAGAAAAATAAAATGTTTTGTTTGTCTTAAAGGGAAAGTTTATGGTAATATATTCAAAGCAAAAATCAAGATTATAAATGCTCTTAATTTGGATAGTTTTAGCAATCAGTCATTTTCAGTTACATCCAAAACTACCACCTTCCAAAGAAACCTGGCGACAGATTTTTCTATTTTCTTTCTACTGCTGCTCTTGAGAGAAAAATGAAAATGAAATAAAAATTATTAGAAACATAATAAAAAATTCTGACATCAATGAAAACTTGAAATCACTACTAGCTCTGAAAAAAAAAAACTGACCAGTCAATTTCTATCTGTAACCTTTTTATTATTTTTGAGTGTTGGAGGAATACTTGAAGATATTTCATAATTTAATCCAGACAATCCCCAAATATGACAGACACTGCTCTCTGCCTGATTAACCTGGACATTTCTTTCTTTCCCTTTTGAAAGTAGAAAATGTAGCCCCCTTAAATATAAACTATGTGTTATTCATTTTACTACAATGATATGAGTTTTAGAGCAATCTGTAATGCAAATAATATCATATTCTGTGTGTAAATGTATTTATGCCTGGGCAAATATTTCAAGATAAAATCACATTTTCAAAAAAAGAATTAAAGTACCTGACATTTGGTAAAGATTTTAGCTCAGTATGCTTCTAAAAATGTTTAAAAGTGTAAATAGATGATGAACAGTTGGCCAAGTGTAAGAATCCTCTGGTTGGTGAGGATATATGTTTATGGACAGTAAAGTCAGAATTAAATCGTTCAAATAAAAGATGTGACAGATTCAATATAAGTTTCTTTTTGTTATGATTCTTCCTGGAGACAGCAGATCCACCATGTCAGTTTTTCTTTCCAATAATTCATTTCAGAGCATATATGCATATTACACCAAACACTGTTTTTGATAATATAGTTAATATGTATTTCATTCTTTGTAGGATAAATGATCATGATTTCACAAACGTGTCTCTTTTTACTCCACGTCTCCTTCAGAGAGACACCAGGCTGTAACCTGGTAACTGCAAAAAATGATACTGGTTAAAATCATCTTCACGACAAAGCTCTCCTGAGGTTCTACTGCCTCCCACCTGGAAGACTGTTTTATCCCTGAGGGGTTGCAGAATAAAAAAAGGGGTTTCAACTTGAAAAGAGCATAACAGAATAAATTCTTTGGTGACAAGCTTGCGTCACTCCCCTGAAAGCGAGTTTCCATTTCTGTTCTGAATCAATCCATCTCGTTCCATATCAGTGTAACTTCCATCCATCTCTGTTGTGATCTGGATCAAACATGTTGGGATGTTGAGGCAGATGTGTGTGCTTCACTTCAGAGAACCGTCTGTCAGCTGATACAGTCGACAGCTTCAGACTGACTCGCTGCAGCAGGGGCCTGATGGGACTACAAGGCTTGAGAGGGGAGGGGGCATTTCCACTCTTAGTGTTTATTCTAGCAAACACATGCATAATTACTGCCTGCATGAATGTAAACAAATGCATACATTTTGGGTTTTTTAAGCTGATGTGCATTATTCTAGAAGGTTTGATGCTCACTATCCCCTGAATGTGTGCGTGCATTTGCTGCCTGATTTGAGTATACATGAGGAAAATGAATGTTGAGAGCATTTGTGCTTGTGGAGATCGAGTTTGTGGCCCAGTGTGCTTTGCTCCCAGCGCAGTGCATGGCTTCCATCCCTATATGAGCCATTAGCACAGTCAGATAGGAATAAAAAGCCATACAGTGAACTGGGAAGAGGGACCCCTGCCGTTTTTAAACAAGTAGACAAAAACCATCATGATAGATGGAAACCGCTTCAAACAGAAACCACCTCTGGCTAAAAAAAAATGGAAAACAGACAGCAGGTGAAGGATAGAGATACCTCAAGAGGAAGAAAAAGCTGATTCTCTGCCCTCTATCAAATGAACAAAAAATTCTGAATTACCCCGGTGCTAATAAGATAAAAAAAAGAGAGAAAAACATGAGGATTCATCAAACAAGATAATCAAGAGTCAGAAGATGAGAAAGCAGCTTAAAAACCCAGAAAGTAGCAAAAAGAAATCCCCTTTATGGCGCATTTCCAACAGCACGACTTCGTGTGACCACTTTGAATGACGTCTTGTGTTGTGCTCTTTCCTGCGAACAAGAAAATTATTGACCTGTTAGCCAATATAGACAGATATTGCAGCTGGCAGAGTACAACAAATCCACTTTTTAACACTTGGTTATCAGAGTATTTAACAATATTAATTAACCCAAACTTCTTCAGTTACCATGATAAGAAAAGGGCTCATATTGTAAACAGCACAGCCAACCCTGTTATATCGATATTCCAGATGCATTATCCGCGCATGATGAACAAACCCTGAAGACTCAAATGAAATGTGTAAGGACAGGGTACATCATGTTTTTCAAAAACATTCCTCAAATATTTCTTTTAATTCTGTTATATAAAACAATTTACATGCAAACATTTCCTGTCCATATACTTAGCAGCATCACATATATCAATGTTAGACAATCTCCTTTTTCTTTTGACAGTTTTGTGTGAGCAGGTGCAGCTAAAAGCTTGAAATGTTAGTAATCTTCCCGCCAGTGCAGAACAGTGGCACCTGTTGTCCTCTTCCATAGGAGCCATCTGCTGCAAAGAAATCCACAATGGGAAACCTTAGGAGTTAGTAAAACATTGTTTTAGATATCAGACATCTAGATTGTTAGCATAAATATATGAGCAGAAAGCAGAGTTCATTGCAAGTGAGAGAGGACATTTACATATACATATTTGAACTTATATTAAGATCCCTCTTTTTTTTTTCAAATTAAGTGACATTTAATAGTGAAGAATGATATGTTTTTAATATACGTCATGTTTTTGGAGTTTAGAGTTTCAGAAAGAGAATTAAAAAATGTCTTTTTATAGCAGAATTGTATTTGATCTATTGATCTTTAGGAATTCCAAGACTAATTGGAAAAAAAAACCCCCAGCGGTTTCAGGAATATTAAGTAGAAAAAACACATTTTCAGACCCAAATCAATGTTATTTAAGTGCAAGTGAGGGATGGAGAGGGTTCTTTCTGAAAATAGACGACGGAAAGCCCCTTTCCTGTCGCGCCTTAACAGGTTTCACAACTTCAAGGAGCGGATATGAAATAAATCCAATTACCAAGCTGTCAATCAGGCCCTTAATTAGTGAGACTCCAGCAGACTGAGCGCCATCAAAGCTGGACTCTCAAAATAGACGCGACAAGCAATATATATATATATATATATATATATATATATATATATATATATATATATATATATATATATATATATAAATAAATACCTAAATTAAATCATAACAGAGAGATTGTAATATTTTTGTGTGTGTGATAAAAAAAGAATAAACCCAGCCAGCAGACGCTTTCCCACACAACCTCCAGACGCGCTGCAGCTATTTGTGGAAGAAGCAGCAGCAGCTGGAACAGGAGGGAGAGCAGCATCCATGCTTCCTCTGACTCATACCGGTGTCTGCCTCCTTTTTCCCCATTTGTGTCCTCCGTCCGGTTCTTCTGGGACCTCCGAGGTTGATCCGAACAAGCAGAAATACCCCTTCCAAAGCAGTAGTTCCCCTCCCACCCCTGCAAAACCAAGAGTGGGATCAGACAGGTGGATGGTTGCCGCAGCCACCGGTGGGTAGGTTGGAGTCTGACCGCCCCTTTACGCATCTGTGCGTATTTCCATTCAGCGGCGGAGGCAAACAGTCAGAGAGGGAGAAGCAGGGAAAGTGAGAGCAGTGAGGGAGGTGTGGAGGAAAAGGACAGGAGGGGGAGAGGAGGAGGGGGCGGTAGAGGAGGAGGAGGAGGATGGGGGGAGACAGTGGTAGCCCACTGAGGAGGAGGAGGGAGAAAAATACCAAAATGAAAAACAGGAAGATACCTGAGCAGGAGAACTCCATCTGAGTATATGTGTGTGATGCAATGTGTAGAGTGTGTGTATATGGGGGGGTTACAGACAGACAGGCAGGGATAGAGGGAGGGGGGTTTATGTCGCCGCCCCAGTGACGCTCTGTGTTAATAAAAGCTGAGCACAGGGGCTGAATAGGGCTCTTTTCTGTCTCATTCAAATACCGCCAGAAAGCACTTTCATTCTGCTGATAAAGTGGAGACAGGGTGTGTGTGGTGCCACGCTGGGGCGACCAAACCTGTGTGTGCGCGTGTCCCCCCTCCCCAACCCGTTTCTTTCACTGGCATTTACTCTCTGCTCAAGACAAACAGACAAGACCAGCACAGCCTCATATTGGGCCCAAACTGCTGGACGAATTTAGAGCTCTTTCCTTTTACTTTTTCTTATCTTGATTAAAAGCCTCTATCTGTTTTATCAGAGTTTTATCCCAGATTGGCAAAAAATTATAGATTAAAAGGGAAATTAACCATTTCTGTCACATTAATCTGCAAAGTTTGGTCCAACATGCATTCCCGGGTTAACCCTCAGCAGAGCCACAGTTTGCTGTAAATCACAGCTTATTAATACTTTGGGGAAATGTGCAGAGTGTGGCTTAGCAAAAAGTAGTATACACAAGTTTAGAAAGTATACCGAACAATGTACTTTTAGTTTACTTGAGGTATTACTAAAGTATTACTTCTTCGAACTAAATTGGGACATTTTAATAAAGTAAACAATAGTATAGTCAAGTACACTTGACTATACTATTGTTAAGTAAACGAAATATAGTTTAGAATAAGTAAACTCTAAGTGCACTGCCTGATTTTTAGTATGAAATTAGTGCACTTTTAGTATACTTGAATAAACTACTTTTTGCTAAGGGTTAACCTTCCCCGTCAATGTATACCCACAGCATGATGCTGCCACTTCCATGTTTCAGTGGAGTGGTAGTGTTAGTTCTTATGGACAGCTATTAGATTTTGCATTTTGAGGACAAAAAATACATTTTGGTCTCATCTGTTTATAGCAACTATACTTAGACATTTTATCTGTGTCTTTCTCTTGGCTTTGGGCAGATTACAAATGAAGCCCCTTATGGCTTCATTAGTCCATACACCAAACTTCAAGAAAATATTCATCTAACTTTGAGAGATTTTTAGCCTTAAGATCTTAGAATATCCTTTATCTTTTTAACATAAGAAAAAGATCAAGCAATGTGACTATTTTTATAGGACACAGAGTCAGGGATAGCTTGTTTAGATTTGAAAAAATCCTACAGATAAGAAATTAAACAGGAGTTTCTGAAACCACTGGTGTTCTGCTGGGGACCTCCTGATGATTCAAGCAAGGACTTACTCCACGTATGCCTTAGGCCAATTCTGGAAGGATCAGAAAAGACAGGATATGTCAAAATCAAGCTGGATGAAGAGGTGAGAGACGGGTGAACAAGGAAAGACAGATGAGAGGAAGAGAAGAACAAGAAAAGTGTTTTCAGAAGCCCAAAAAAAAGACATCAAAATGGCTGCAGACAAGACAGAAAAGGTGAGAGAAAGATGTAGGAGAAAAGGACAAGATAAAGACAAAAGTGAGAACAACTCTGCAAGTGAATAAAATGTAAGTTCTTGCTCCAAATCACCCCTTCCTCCACCTCCTCTTCCTCTTGTTGTCAGGGACTCGGCTGGAGTTGCATTCCAGAGCGTCGCTCTCAATCCCCGTTACTCCAGGCAACACGGTTCCTTGATCTGATCCCGCGTCATGCCAGGAAAAAAAGGAGGAGGTGAAGGTAGAAGCCTCACGAGGAAGAGGAGGGGGAGGAAGAGGGGGTTGAAAAGGGTATGGTTGAGAAAATGAGAAAAGGAGGTGAGGGGTTAAAAGATGAAGGGTGTAAGAAAAAAGAAGTAGAGGGAAAGAAAGATTAAATCAAGGAATTGTCTGTAGCAAGTAAAAGAAAGACGTGAGGGAGGAAGTAAGAGAGGTGAAAGAGGGGAGGAAAATGGAGGAAAGAAGGAGACATCTAAAGGTGAAGAGCTATAAAAGGGATACAAAGATAGAGAGGTGGGAAAAGCGAGGAGGGAATAACGTTTTAAATAAGGCAAAATAACAAGAAGAAACTAATGAAAAAAGGATTGAAGTCTTAACGCAGACACACTCCCTCTAGTCCTCCTTCTCGATTAAAAGAAAATCACTGTTAAGGATCATTTACTTTTCTTAAGGCCATTAGAGTCAGAAGGGTTTGTTCTGAACCGTCTGCTATAATAAAGTTTAATTAAGTGAGGTAATGGTGAAAATGGAAGGAGGTGCGTACGGTTCGCTTTCAAATCACAGATGGTGGAAGTCATATTTTGACAGCTCATGGCAATTGCTTCGTCAATACTTGAGCTCACAGGAAGGTGGGAATCAAGTCAAACAGGAAGTTTGAATAGTTCTTTAACTGAAGTATTTTTAGACTTATTGCACAAATGGATTAGATGAATCACTGATGTCTGTTTAATATTTATTGATGAGAGTATACTTTAATTAATCTAACTGTAATTCAATTCAATTCAGTTATATATTGCCAATGTACCACACATGTGATCTTAAGGCACTTTACAGAGACAATATTGTTAGAAAAAAGCAGTTGACTGGATCCAATCTTAGACATACTCCTCCTGGATGAGCTAATGGCTACTATTTTAGCTTGCATTTTGTCTTTGATTCTTCAGCAATTCCTCACACCAAACATGCATGTAGCGACAGTCGAGAGAAAAAACGTCCTTTTAACAGGGAGAAACCTCCAGCATTTTAATTTAGAAGTATTACAAGCAAGATATTAAGGAATTGGTTAAGTTTCACTATTGGGATGTCCTGCAGTATCTCTGAAGTTTATGTTGGTGAGAGTTGGAGAGAACATGTATTAACAAACAGAATGACAGGTATTTATGCAATTTCACACACATCTAAATGCACATAATGTTTTTTGAATTTTCTATTCCCAGCCACAGCCAAGATACCTTTCAGAAATGGTTCAGCTTCAGAGGGGCAGATGCCATAGAAGTCCACAGAAAATGTAATAAAATAGTTAAGGGAAAATATACAGTATAGTGGTTTTAATTCTAAATGTCTTTAATATTTGTAATAAAGTTCTGTAAATCTATCTTAGTCCTTCTGTTATTAAGATTTTTCCACAATTCTGAGCCCTTATTATTCTAAATATAGATGCTAATTTTTGACAGGTGTTTAAGAAAGTACTTAATTTTAAAGACATTTTTAGGTTAACATCCGTCCAAAATCAACATTTTATTTAAGCTCTGCTTTCTATTTCAGATGTCAATACTGTGTCCACACCCTAGAGGACATTATAGTAGCAGGGGTTTGCTAAATACTGAAAAGTTAATTTGTATTTCATGCATTTATTTTTCTCAATACTTACAAACATATAGGGCATGTTATACAGTATTTGCTCTTTGGTATGCAGGTACTAGCCATCAAAAGTGCAACTCAACAATTAGGTACATGGTAACAAGATTGATTTTCTGTTTAAAGGCTTAAATCTCACGTTGTAAGTGTTTTGGATGTTTTTTGTTTTGATCAAGAACTTTGATGTTAGCCTTACTGTTCAAATGCAGTAGTTCAAAATGGAAGGTTGTTGATGAAATGCTAAAAAAGTGTTTAAGTGCAACATTTGTCATTCTTATTAGAACGCCAAAATGCAGCTTCAGCTTTACCATATAAAAGACATGGCTAAAGAAAAAAAATGCCTAAAATACAGCAACTTTTCCAACATTTGCAATAAAAATGTTTAACAAATCCACCCAACAATGTATTGGGATGGCTGAAACTATCTATTCAGGAGAGGTAAAGAACTAGACAGAGGTAATCAGTTGGATGGAAACCTGCAGGCTGTAAAGTCATGATGAATCATGGTTGGCCACCTGCGTCCCAGAGATCTGGGAATTACAAACACGGGGCTCTTAGAGACCTCATTATTTTCAGGTGCTCCTGCTTTAATAAAGATCAACAACATGAGGTAAAACAGACCACACTGTAGAGGGTTTACATGTCAAACTAAAAAAAAAGCATTAGAAATATTTCTTCAATTTAAAGGAAAAGACAGTCTAACATAGTAGAAACAGGCAAATCCCTTGAGTTTAAACTAGTTGATAAATTGATAATAGTTTTGGCTTTAGGGCAAAGTAAAAACACATAAATATTAAATTATGTGAAATTGTTTAAGGAAATATAAATCAGGGCATTAACAATAACTAATTCTGAGCTTTTAACAGCTAGCATCCTCAGCATTCCTGGATCCTGTGTACTTCTGGCGGCCCCTGATATATTTGCTGTTTACAGCAAACAAGATGATTAAATTGTATTTATTGATTCTGTGTCCAGAGTGGAGGAAATTAAAATGGATTACAGGGTTAACAGGTTACAGGTTCCCCCATCTGAGTTTCAAAGGCCAACACTGAAACCAAAATATCCCTTAATTTACCTTTATTGAGAATATTTTTATCTAACATGTTCCTTATTTATATATGAAAATTTCAGAATTTTAGATTATATCACTTTTTTAAAGGAAAAAACACAATACAGAGTTAAATCAATGATTAGGAAAAGGTTACAGGGCTGGAAGCAAGTCTGAAGAGAAATTAGATGAGTTTCCGTGCGCAGATAACAAGCTTAAATGTCAAATAATAAACTACTCTGTTCCTGAGATCCAGAGACTAATGCAACTTAAAAAGCCCATTAACACCAAGGAAATTCCACATGAAACATAACCAGTATTACATTTCTGTGCAATCGTTTGCAGCTATTTCCATATTTTGGGATATTCCACTTGCATCTAGTGAAAAAAGGCATTAAAAAGACAAACTAACCTAAAATTGTTTAAAAAGCAGAGCATCCAGCCTAAAATAGACATCATGAATATATCTCCAGTATTCAAAGGATTGAAACTGGGCTTTTTAAACAGGAGTCATTTCAGCACACACCATGAAACCAGTTTAAAAAAAAGCATTAACTCACCTCATGAGTCCGCCAAGTTTCATCCTATTATTGAGGAGAAATTCTGTACAGCATTCTGTTTGTCAGATAAAAACAAGTGAAGCTTAGATCTTTTTTTATATTACAAAAACGGGATGGCAACAACATTAAAAAGTCCAAAATGGTTACAGGGGTTGTGTTGTATTGTGAATATGGATGATACATTAGAAGGCAATGAAGCGAAGCCTGGATTTTACAGCTGTAATCAAACATGTCGCAGTCAGTCTGAGGATGAGAATATGAATTTTTCTGCATCTGTGAAGATGGATGCCCTCTGGCTTTGCCATATTTGTAAGCATTGTAGAGGTTTCTCTCACAGTAAGAAGTATCATCTCTCACTTTACTGGACAGGTTTGTTTTGAAGAAGTTGAGTAATGTTTCAAACACACCAGTTGTACAAGAAGGGAGGAAAAAAAAAATCTTTTTTAGACTATTTGCCATAAAATAACTTTTTTAAGCGGAGCATAAAACAACGTATCCTCAGATCATTGCATTTGGCATTTTATCCTCTGAACAAAAATAGGGAGAATAAACGGCTTCTGCTTGACTGGCTGTGATTATACAAAGACATTAGTCGGGAAAGAGAAGGTGAGCGAGGAAGAAAGCAGAAGTCAAGAAAGTGAGAGAAGAAAATACATCCAAAAATGAAACGTTTGAGGTGGAATTGAACACAACAGAGGAGAACAGCCCGCAATAGAAAAACATGAAATATGAATAGGCCCTTGATGATATTCCCACTCTATCTGCCTGTCAGTAGGCCTTCATTGATATTCAGCGGAGAGCTCCTCTTCCAGCAGCACATATCAAAAGGCTGCGTTATGATCAATAAACATGCCATGGGAATCAAAGCCTTTTTCTTTGATGGCATTGGTCATTTGCCCAGAAACTGTTTGGAAGCAGGAGCCGGGCTTTGAAGGCAGCCTGGTATGAGTCACTGGTAGCATTTACAAGAGAGCAGGAGAAAAAAAAAAAGTCAGATTTTTAACCTTTTGTGGGTCAGCTGAGCCGCTGATCCTCTTGTTGCTGTCTCATCAGCAGAGAATGAGACGCCGGAGCGTCTCGCCTCTGCTAAGACAGCCTTGAAAAGAGCAGCTGTAAAAAAGAGAGCTGGGATTGACTGTAAAAAGAAAATCTATATAAACAGCTTGCATCCTTCAACTTTTTGATTGATAATACTGCAGTTACAACAACCTGTGTGACATTCCTAAGGGATCCTGTGGGTTTAGGACGGATTGAATGTTTCAAACCGTTTGGAAATGGTGCTAAAAAAATTAAATAATGATAATAGGAAAGATGAAATTGTTTGTTTGTTTATCTGATATTTGTACAAAGTCACTGAGTAAAACTCATCCTCCCGAGTCAAGATATTTATAAAATAAATCCACCATATTTTTGATTCAGAAAAATAACACAGGAATAAATAATCTGAGTGGCATTTGACATTTTACACCCTTCAGACTCAATCTTATTTTTTATTCATTGGACTCTGATTCAAGCATCTAATACCTGACTGATGGCTATGCCAGTGTGGTGTCAGACTTTCTTATTTCTCTAGGATTTCTAAAGTCTTTCAAAGTGCTTTTTGGCTTTTTTGTTCATTTTCGCTTCAGTTCTTGTGAACACCAAAGCATAGTGTGCATGCTGCGTTTTAAAGATAAGAGGAAAAAAGACAGATGGAGGGGCACAGATCTAGGTTTATCTACAACAAATGAACAAGATTTAAAAGGCGTGTGTTTTTTCATGGTGAATCTCAAATCAGCTAAAAAATAAAACAAAAAGAGCAATCCTTTTTTTTTTAATTTATGTGTTCTTTTCTTTTTTTGTTTTATTTTGGTCTTGGTCACAGTGGAGAAAGCTGATAAAAACATTGCTTCCTTAGACAGATGTAATCTACTTGTAATAATTACAATAAATAAAAAAAGTCACCTAGAATTTTGGTTATTTATTAAAAGCAAACTAAATGTTAAGATATTAAAATTAAAATGCAAATATGTCAGAATGATATAGAATTTCTTAAGTATTTCTTTAATTGTTTCAAATCTTCTGTGCTGCACCCCATAAAGTAATAGTTAAAACCTTTACTCTGTGCTTATCATACAAACCTTAAAATCCGATCTTGGTTAACCTGCACAGAAACTTAACTGCTTAAACAATCACTTTGCTGTTGGCAGAACTAATTTAAGAGATAAAAATAAATCCATGATAAGAAATACAGTTATTTTAAGATTTATTTCCTCATTCCTCTAATAAAATTAATTTAGTGAATTTATTTCTATGCAGTTTAATTTAAATGATCACATGTAAAATGTCAATATTTTTTTAATAACCTCTCAGTGTAAAGAATTAGTTGAGGTTAAGAGTTCAGAAATACTTGAAGTACAAGTATTGGTCATTGGAAGGCCATAAGCTGAGACATGTTGATCTGATATTAAAGATGTGTTCTAGCACTTGAAGCCTTGCTGGAGTCTACCAGATCTCTAAGAATTAGCAAACTTTTTGCCCTCTACAACCAGCAGGCAAGAAATATTTACATTTAATCTTGGGATGACATTTTCCTACATCATAACATATAAGAACCCATATGCCCTGCCTCTCTCTTCACATTCCCCTGCAAACAAAAGAAAAATGATAATGAAAACTGAAGTTCCTCTTATTTCTTCTGATTCGCCTCTGAATCTCACTGAAGAGCTTCTGATGTCCATTTCAGAAAAGTCGATGAGTTTCAGTGGCTGACTGCCTGCCTGCTCATCCCAATTCTATTAGCACTGAAGCCAAGCATTGCACCAATTACTATCACTGTCATGGCACAATCCAAATAGCACAATCCTGATCCTAGTCAACACACACCCACACACACAATAAACACAGTTGGCATGTAACTTGGCTAAGTGGGTGCTCTGTCGGCGTGCTGCAAACTACCACCTGCTACCGTCAGCCTACCTCTGTTCCAGGCAGGAATATAACAGCGCCTCAGGCTGCAGCGTCGGACATTGGTCATTAATTGAGCTTAATCGTCTCATTGTTTAACAGCCTGAGACCGACCTAATGGCTATGCCAAACCCAGGATCACTAAACACCTGGCTGCAATCAACCTGGAGCCAGGATATTTTCGGTAAGAGAGAGAGGTTTGGAAACGGGTCACTGGTTCTCCTCTACTGGGTTCATGTGTGATGAGACATGTCAGCTTTTAATGAGATTGAGACCACACTAAACTTAAATTCACTGTTTTAAAACTTTACTAAAGCACCTAATGGATACTCAGCTGGAGTGCACAAAAAAACCCTCCACTTTCTTTTTATATAAGGGTTTGTAAAAAAAATAAAAATAGATAGAAAATACATATAACATTTAATATATTTCATAAACTTGATAAAAAAATAACCTACATTTTATAGATGCATTGCAATCAAAGTAATATATTTCAGAAATGTCAGCAGACTTAGAAAATATATCTATGAAATGTACAGTATATGCACAGATAACTTGAATGGAACGCCTTTTGCATATATTACTGCATCAGTGCAGCGTGACAGGGAGTAGATGAGTCTCTGCTACGGTAGAATGGAAACCCTTCAGCTCATCTGCTTTGTTGGCTCTCCTGTCTCTGATTTTCAAACTCCATAAACTCTGTGTGGCTTAAGTAAAGTGAGTTATGATCATTATGTTATTGGTAACTGTGGCAGTGTGGGAAGGTGACGGGTCCTACTAAAAAATGAAAGCAGTATTTCCATAAAGCAGGTCAAAAGAGGAAAGCATGTAATGCTCTTAACATTTGTGGAAGAGAGCTGTGCTGACATTGTATACAGTATAAACCCAATGTCGAAGCATAACTCTGCCCCCAGACAAATTAAATAAATATCACCAATACAGCTAGTGTAGGGATCAATGGAGGGAGTAAAGTTGAGGGATTCTGAAAACGAGGGAAGGTGACAGTGAATGGGATATTACTGAATAATTGAAGTATATAAAGTAAAAACGCTGTGCTGACTAATAGGTAATAATATGCTTTCAATCAGTTCCCACCATGATGGTTTGTCTGAGTAAGATGTTTCTGTGATGTGTCTTTTTTATACACATAAGTCTGAATACATCATAGAAAAGTGTTTTTGTCATTTTCATAGTTTCAGCAGTGGCTGTAGTGGCCATATACAGACAACAGAGAATTGGAGAGACTACTAAGAAAATGGAATGCTATCATCTTGAAAATTACATTATTGTTACTTATTATTTTCAAGTACAGAGGTTATAGGAATACACAAACATCCCCGAATGCAGGGCTGTGATGGAGACATGTCTCAAGCCTTACCATTTTAGCTCATAAGAAAATTTGACTGCAGAAACCACGTTCTAACCCTTATAGGGCAGCACTAAGACTGCTTTAGTGGTAAATGGTCTGTGCTTATATAGCGCTTTGGTCAAGTCTCCTGACTTGACCAAAGCGCTTTACGCCACATTCAGTCATTAACACATTCATGCACAATGATTGTGGCAAACTACATTGTAGCCACAGCTGTCCTGGAACTCACTTTATCAAATTTATAAGAATTATCTATAAAGGAAAAAAGTTGATTTGGGGTTTACCTACTCTTAGAGCATAGTGGATGAGTTTTCCAGAAATCTATAACTGCATATGCAAAAGACCATTCTTCCTGCCCCTCTGCTATTGAGTGAAATAATCTCCTGAACACACTCTGGTCTTACTCCTTCTTCTTTTTCTATTAACTTGTAAGATCATTTGGTTCTAGTGACTCTCAGCCCTTTTTTAAAGTATAAAGTGAGAGCATTGGAGATATAAACCCAAGTTAACTAGATCCATAATCACCAGAAGTGCGCATTTCCACCACGAGGACATAGGTATTAGGGATGCACGATATTGGGATTTTGGCCGATATCCGATATGCTGGTATTTTAAAACTCGTGTAGCCGATAACCGATATCGATACCGATGTTAAAGCTGGACAAAAATAAGTAGTCATTGAAAAGGGCAGTTTTGTTATCCATTTCTGACACTTTGAAAAATAATAGACTCAAATATATTTTCATATGCTGATATCAAATTGATTTTTAAAAACGCGGTATTGATCTATTTTACTTTCAAAATCTCGTGAAATTTCATCGTTCTGTTACAAACTCTCGTGATATTTTGCAAATTCTTGTGAGATTTTGTTAGTAAAATANTACATATAGTAAGATGATTCCCATCATTCTTCATTCTGTAGTCGTCATTCTGTAGGCGAACACTTTTCTATTAAAACCTTTTTTGTTGTATTAATGGCCACACTTAGCTGGTTTGTTTTACTTTAAAGGAAGTATTTCTTTCCAACATGCATGCTCGGGATGAGGGATTGATGCAAAGCTAGTGACTCGGTTCAACTAATTGGCTTTAATAAAAAAAAAAAAAAAAAAACGTTTTACTGATTGGCTTAAACAAACTAAACTGGACTGTAGTGTTATATAACTAGGCTCAAACCTAGAAAGTATGTAATTTACTCTGAATATTTTTCTAGAGATTGAACAACATAATTTGTTATTCAATAAAAGAAACAGAATTAAAATTATTGGTCTTTTTTAACAATAAGAGTCTTTGAACCTGTTTTACAGTTTTTTTTTTCATTAACTGTAAAATATAATTGTTAAAATTTACCAAAATAAATGGCGAGGTTTATCATACTATCTGTAATGAATCCATATAATTCATTATTTAAATTACAGACATCAATGAGCTTTTTGCTGATGTTTCAACTTATTGACATTCAGTAGTTTGAGCAAAATTATTTGGTTTTATGAATATATTCAGAAACTACTCAAACTTACAGAAATAGGCAAATATTCATACACATGAAAAAGTCCAGTTAGCAAAACGCTGACACCAGCATGTAGTATTTGGCTGGAATCTCCAGGATTTATTATTGTTTCTACATACATATTATATTGCAGCACCTTTACTATGTTGACCATCTAGCTTCTAATTCAAGAGGCTAAAGTCAGATTGGGTAAAACGCTATGAGGATGTACAGTGGGGCAATCCTTGCAGTCAATGGAAGGGGTCCATAGGGTTATCTGGTGGACGACTGCCCACCCTTTGTGTTTCAAATCCGGGGGAATCTGTTAGCCATTGTGGCTCCCTGCTTGTTCACCAGCCAGAGAGCTGAGAGAGGGGATTTCACTTCCACAGAGCCTTTGACTAGCAGGCTTTTTTTCATAATCGTCCTCTCTGGGTTTCTCTCATGCTCTTTTATCCTTGCTGTCTCTCCCCCCGCTTTGTTCAGGATGCATTGCACAGTCAGCCCCATCCAGCTATAGTATAATCTGTGAGTGACGGAGGGGAGTGATCCAGTTCTGCACTGTGATTTTAGGTTTTAGGGGTATCACGCGTCTTCTGCAGGGCACAAGCTGCTTGTTATAGTTTATGCAGGCATTTTTAGAGCCACAGTGTCCCATTTAGTCCTGAACAGAAAAAGTATTAATTTGCACTGACACCAGCCTATTCTTTTGTGGAGACAAAATCCAGTTTTCCCCTGTTATTACTTGAAGAGGTGTCTCTTTCCATACCGTCAGCATGGAGAAGCTTCTAAAACGGCATGTAATGTGTCAGACCTTAGACAGGTCTCAGCTGTAACCATCACTAATGAGGTTCTTTCAGATGAATTGTGGATGTTTCAAGGCAGCATGCAATTCCATGCCATGTTGAAGAAACGCACTGTAAGACAATAATACATGCGGTGAAAGATTTCTGCAGACTTCTAATTCTGTCCAGACCTGGGATGTCAAGCTATAAACAAGATATAAGTAAATTTTGCATCTAATTGTTGCATAGTGATTCTAAATGGGTAGTTCTCTTCGTAGATGTCGAGCAACAGTGTTGAGCACCACTTCCTACAATATAACCCCATAAGAAATATTGTTTCTCGATGCAAAACTTTGTCACCCCATACATCATTTGTAAATACTTCAATTGGGTCTGCAAGGTTCAAGAAAAACATGCAAAAGCAATATTAATACTGCAATAACAACATAATCTGCAATTGACTTACATTTTAATCAATCTTCTCATTCTTTTTGCAATGGCGATGTTGCCCCGTCTCTGAACATAAAGCCATGAAAATCTTCTTTGGACGTGCTAAACAAAGGCAATGAGAGTTCATCCAGTATTACTGACATCCATTGCATTAGAACCATGCTTAATATTGCATCTTAGCAGTCATTTTGGATGGGGAATTTAGACATGTTGATCTTTTGATGAGTGTGATTCTACATATTGTGCAGCTGCAATTCTAGTTGTTTTTGCTTGCTTCCTTATCATTATAAAAATCTATGTTATGTGTTTACATGGAGGACCACAATGCAGGGAGGAACCAGGTAACATAACGGCTGTAAAAAAAAAGAACCATAATGAGGTCCAGAGGGGTTAGAGAGGCAAGAGAATGATGTGAAATAAAAAAATATTGTTCAATTTGACGATAGCTGAAGCAAAATGGTTAAAAAATACTGGGATGATGATTGTTTGACTAAGGAATAGGAGAGGGAGGGGCCATGGTAACACTGGAGGAGGTGAAAAAATTAACAGCTCAGGTGAGATAACAAGTCAAGACATTAACCTGAATAAAATAGAATATCTCTGTAGTGCTATAGTGGGAAACTCAGGAGTGAGAGGGGCAAAACAAATTGGCAAATGCAAGCACAGAGATATAGACATGATTATACAGAACAAAAAGGACAATAAACACAATTGTTAGAATTGACTCTAAAGCAAATGAAAACCCAGATCTCAGAAAAAAATTTATATTCTGCAGTAAATAAAAATGGCACTCTCAGACAAATGCAAAATGCTTAAGATAAAAAGGGGCAAGACTGAACCAGGAACCAAGAATCAACAGTCTTCATTTTATTATGAAACCATTAAGATGTTTAGCTGAGACACAGGTTCAAAACGGACATATAATAGACAAACAGAAATGAAAAACACTTATAGAATATGAAGAACAGGCTTCCATAGAGACTTCATTATCCAAAAGAAATATATAGATGGAATATGCCCTGATTGTATTTACATAAAAAGGTAGCTTGTGCTAAAGCAGTCTATGAAATACACTGGTAGTTTATTTAATTTTCTGCAGGGATATTTAGTGCCTGTCTGCAGGGAGACGATTGCCTTTACAGCTTTGGAGGAGAAACTGTTCTTGAATCTATTTGTGGTTGATGTAATGTTGCTAACCATTATCCTGATGTAAGTGGGACAACAACAAATGCCCATTATAGAGAACAATGGAAATAAAACGTGCAAAAAGCGGCATGTAAGTAAAACACACTTATGGAAGAGGGAAAAAATGCAACTAACAGCACAAATAAAATCACTTTGGCCTGTTAAGAGCAGTGAAGATTATAAAACGTAACAGTTACTGAGAAGAAGGAACTGTGGTAGTCCTTGTGCACCTGTGGTGGTGCATTAAATAACTGGAAGATGTTTCCCTGCTCTGTAACAGCTTCATGCCTGGAGTAGAGGAAAAGCTCCATGGAAGTGCTTCACACAACTAGGGGGAGACGATCACCAACTCATACTGTATTAGACCAGCCCTTTAGAAAAGGCATAAACTGGAAACTCACAACATTAAGTGTTTAAAAATTTGTTTTTGCCTCCAAATGTCCTCTGGTGGCATCCTGTTCTATTCTTTTGCAATGGATTTAGTACATACACATTCATTTGAAGTGATGTGAGCTGATGATCTCCATCACGCAGGGCTAGTTTGCAGCTTTTCTTAGGTTGCAGCTGTTTTTACTACTTGCATAATTTTCCCTCTGCATGTGTTTTGTTTGTTTGAGTGTTCACATCCTTTATGTATTTACTAGTCTCATTTTTTTGTGCATGAGAGCCAATTTTTGCCTTTGCAGTACTTTTTGTCTTTATAGCACAATTAAGAATTTGTCAGGGCATTTCCAACCTTCAGCTACCGTTCTACTGAGCTTATCCACTAGAAAAAAATCCAACTATAAAGTTCCCCAAGCCTAAAACATACACTTAGGGGTGTCCCGATCAGATATGAGTATCTAATATTAGCTAAAATACTAATATTGCAATATATCAGCCTGGCATCTAAAATCTCCAATATTTTGGATTGCTGACAGAAACACTGCTTCTGTTTAAAGTTTCTGTAACTCATTGCTTAATATTACATGGTTCAGTTGTTGCATACCTTTTGTTTTTCTCTAGTTTAGTAATACCACTTGATCAAGCATTTTCTTATATTCTACTGCAAATACAAATAAATAAAAAAAATAAATAAAAGAATGTATCATTCATGCTAATATCAAATTGGGTTTATATCGGCATCTGTCAATTCTCGAAGATTTGACAAAGTCATGAATTTGGTGAAAATCTTTTCTTTCATTTCACAACTAATCACTGTTTTGTTCTGGTCAGATAAAATAAAACAAAGTGCACTGAAAGGTCATACCTGTGCTCTGCAGTTTCAGATCTCATGCAAATTGCAGAGATGGGAACAAGCTTTGTCCATCTTCTACATGTGATGTAGCGTAAGAGAAAATCAGTAAAAAGACTGAATACAATTAATTCAATGTAAAGATTTTTTTATGAAAGTTAGTGTTTGACTGTCGACCAGTTGTTCATTTTCATGTGAGACGAGTCACTTTCATGCTGCTCATCAAAATGTGAAGGCACAACAGTGCCCCGACTGCATACTGGGGTTTGATTGATGCAGAGAGGAAGCAGTGAAATCAAATGCTAAAAATATGAGCAGACTTTACTACAGCAGCCTTGTAGGTCTTAGACATGTGTGGAATAATCAGGAGTGAGTAATGCGGAAAAGCCTCTCAGGGGACGACAGGTTATAAAACAAACGGAGCTTCCTGATGGTTTTGTTGTATTACTGCAGAAGCGTGCGCACTGTACGAGTTTAATACCAGCTTCATGCTGCGCTCCCTCATCTCTCTGCTCCACTTCCTGCCGCTTTGCTCTGTGGTCTGTCGCAGGGCCCGGAAGAGGGGGTGAGGATGAGCCGGGAGGTTGGATGCTGGGTCCCTCCTGGAAGTTAGAGAGACGTAACATGAATCAGTGCATGGTGCTAAGAAGAAGAAAAAAGGTTAAATACCACAGATAACTGCAGGGATGCCAGCTCAGTAACTGCCTCCAGGAGTAAAAATTATTTATAGAATTGTACTGTTTCTTTGGTAAAAAGTGAAATCTGTTAATTCTTTATGGACCATCTGGATACTGAAATTTCTGAAGATTAAATAACAGAGTAACATCAAACCACAGATGGTAAATAAGCTAAAGGCACAAATTATTCAGCAAAAAAATTTGCTATTTGCTGAGTGTCATAGTTAAAAGAGGAAAAGGCAAGTAGTAAAAAGGTTGTAAAAATCTGTTATATCAAATGTTTAAATTTAGTAGAACATCTTAAAGTCTTTGTTTCTTCAGTTTTAGTTGTCAAATATCAACAAAATTTTTAAACGCATGTACCTCACTAGAACCCTGGTGTCTCATACCAGGTGGTTAGCAGCACATCTTTTAAATAATTTGTGAGGCATGGGCTTCATGGATTGGGCTTGTTTGTCCAACACATTCCACAGAAGCTAAGGGGACCATTCCATCATTGCTTTGTGAGATAATCCTACTGAAAGTAACCATGGCAATACCGTCTCCATTATATGCTGTACATGGCCCACAACAATGCTTAGGTAGGACCTCCTTTTCAAAATAGCATCCACATTGATGACTGATCTAAGATTTCCACCAGAACTTTTATAGTTTTTCTTCAAACTATAGTAAAAAAGGCATGATCTTGGTGCTGATCACTAGCCTGGGTGCCAGTCCGAACTTA
>NW_015151799.1:114409-120862 GCF_000732505.1 Cyprinodon variegatus | reverse complement strand
ATCACAGCTCTATGGAGCAGTATCAGACTCATATTCTGACTAGAATTGAGTCGGACTACGTCAGGCTAGCTGATCACTGGCCTCACTCATTTCATTCACCTGCCTATCTCTGCCCAGTTCTCATTACTGTTCATCTTATGCACCTGCTCCTGACTTCATTTAACCAGCCTTCAACCAGTCATCAGTGGCATATTTTTCACGCCTTTGGTGAGAGTTCCTGGGTGTTTCTGATTGCGTTATCCTGACCTGTTCTGTTTTTGGACCTCTGAGCCTGCCTTCCCTGTTCTGATCTGTTTGCCTCATCTGTCTTCGGACTCCGGCTGGATTGTGCTGGTGTACCGAACCTGGAATTGATTCCCAACACCATCCTGGATTTTCCTTCAGTACCTGTTCGGGCCCCTGATCTCATGACTCTATCTACTGAGCACGTCTTCAAAAATGGCTTTGGCTTCGCCATCTGGATTATTCTGCCTTTCTTCGTCTGCTAGATGCGGATCTCTTGCCTGATCTCCGACCTCTGTGACATCAGCGTCTGGGAATCTCTGTACAGCGCTCACACTGTCTTGTTGGCAGCCGAACAGCTGGAACCAACCTCATCCTCTGTACACGGACTGAACTATAAGACCAGGTTAGTGACTCACACTTTTATCATCATCCTCCAGGAGATAGAAATGGTCACTAACCTGTGTTTTCCTCCTGCAGAGATTCCTACCTTAGACGCCAGCGCTATTCTCTGCAAGTCCATCTTTAATAAAGGCTTTGTTAAATCTGTCTTTCCGCCTCGAATACTGGGTCCTTTTGTTCTGAGCCTGACAAAAAAGGTGGCATGTGCTCACCTCAGTAAGTTGGTGAACCATCTATCTGATGCAAAAAAAAACACCATACGTTTGATCACATCATGTTCTTCCACTGCTCCCTGGTCCAGCTCTGACTTCATCAATGCTGATCACTGCAGAACAAGAAGACCCCACAGGAGCTGCAGTTTGCAAGTTTCAGTGATCCAGTTGTCTCTGAATTACATTCTTACCTTTGTCAAAATTACTGTCATCTTTACACTCATAATGTTTACTGCTGAATACATTAACTTTGAAGACAAAATATTCTTGTGAAATTTGTCCTTCCATACAAGCCTATTATAACTGAGTCACGATGCTGACAGACATCTTTTCAGCTCTTCACACAGATTTTCTCGAGTGCTGAGATCAGGATTTTGTGAAAACTCGAAGACGTCAACTTTGTGACCATTAAACCATTTTGCAGTATGCTTGGAGTCATTGCTCATTTAGAAAACCATCCTACAAAGAAAAACTAAATAAAAACACAATAATTATTATAATTATAACTATTTTTGCACTTTTCATAACAGTGTATTGCTGTTATTTACATAGGGAACATGTTAACTGAGAAAGTACAGTTGATTTGATATAGACTTTTCAATTAAAAATATTGTGGTGACCACAGATATTTCAGTTGATGTTAAAACATCATAGCTGTAGTAAGTGACTCTTTGGATAGGTGCATATTTTTGCGCATGGAGTCTAACATTCTAACTAATTTCAAAGAGAAAATGGTTATCTGATTTAAATCCAGTGAGGAAAAAGATTACGATTAATTTCATAACATGTAAAGAAATGTTTGCAGTTTTTTAGATAAGATTGTAGAATAAATTAGAATTAGTAGAAAAAGTTTTACTTCAGGGAAAGTAACTCACTTGGATTAACAGAGCAGTACATTTTGACTGAAAAGCTAAATGGGGGCAAATGCAAAAGCAAACAGGCTGAACGAAAAGTCTCAAAAAGAGACTAAGAAACGAACTAAGCCGAGCCGGAATAAATTAAAAGTAAGACGGTGCATGAGAGACACAGAGACAAAAAAATAAACAAAAGAAAAAAAGCTAAAAAGCCCCCGCACAGTTGCAGAATAATAGCAGAATGACTCTACTGGGGAGGAGAGGAAGACAGCCAGTGGTGGTACATTAAAGACAGAGCTCCAAACCGAAGGAGCTGAGACAGCAGACGAGACGGATACATGGAAAGATATAAACAAGTAAATCGGAGAATGACAAGAATCAGAAAAGGAGCAACACAGTAAAATGAATTTGTATATGTATATTTGGGTGTGTGAGAGTGTGTGTGGGTTAGGGATCCAGTATGAGGCATGTGGAGTGTCGGCTGCATGGCTGAGCAATTTCTGTCCAGTTGACTGGTTGTATGGTAGGGGGTCCCTGTGAGAGCTTTGATCATTACAGAGTGTGACAGAAGAGTTCTGACAGGGAGGTAACCCCCAACCCAACCCATAGCACACCCCCCGCCCCACCTCCACACACACACCTACACGCACACGCACACACACACACACACACACACACATATATATATATATATATATATATATATATATATATATATATATATATATATATATATATACATCAAAGAATCCATGCAAATATTTGGGCTAAACTGTACAATGGCGACATACAATATCCTGTATTGTCATGATCTTGGTAGTGATGACTGGCTTGATTGTTCATTCCATTCACCTACGTAGCTCTGCCAGTTTTATCACTCCTCATCTGTGTCACCTGCTCCTGTCTCTGTTTAACCTGCCTGCTCCCAGTCATTAGTGCCAATTTTGAACCTTTGGTGAGAGTTCTCTAGCATACCCGATTATTTTCTGATTGCCTGATCCTGACCCATTTTGCCTTTGGACCTCTGAGCCTTGCTGTTCCCGTTCTGATCTGTTTGCCTGACCTGTCTTGAGACTCCTTCTGGATTCTGCCTGTTGACCGACCCTGCAAATGCCTCCTGACACTGACTGGATTTCATTTCGGTGCCTCTTCGGATCTCTGATCTTCTGGCCCGGACTCCTGTTAACCTCTTGAAAACACTGGCTCTGGCTTTGCCCTTTGGATTATCCTGCCTTTCTTTGTCTGCTTGGATCTGATTTCCTGCCAGTTCTACAGTCTTTAAGGCTTAAGCGTTTGGAACTCTCTGGGCAGCATTCAGAGCATCTTATCAAGAGCCGTCTGGCTCAAATCCGCCTCTTCCTCTGGGCACAGACTGAACTTGACAGGTTAGTTAGTCACATGTTTGTTATTATCCTTCGCCAGATTAATGTGGTGTGGTCACTAACCAGTGTTTTCCTCCTGCAGATATTCCCGCCTTAGAAGCCCTAGCTGTTCACTGCAGATCTGTGGTTTTTTTTTATGCCCTTTGAAATATCTTACTGTCTGTCTGTCTGTCTGAATACTAGGTCCTCTGTTCTGAGCCTTGACAGTTATAGTTGATTGAGTACTGGGAAATTGCCATATAACCAAGATAACCAAGCCACTTTTAATGATTTGCATCTCTGTCTTTGTTCTTCTCAATTCGCTGTAGATCTGAGATAACATTGGAATATATTTTTTTGTGTTATATGAATTATTCCTTTGTTGATTTGGCCAGATGTTTAGATCATTATCCAGTTAATGTGTTAAACTTGAGCCCTGTTTTCCAGATTAAGCCTAGCAGGACTATTTTTCTAGCCCTCAAGATAAGATATATCATGTCATAAAATAGAGGGATGCCTTATGTTATTTAAACGGTTCAATGTGGCTGAAACTGCTACATAACTAGGAAGAACATAGAATAGCATGGAAGTGTATTCTTTGTACATAACAAAAAATACAACGTTTTTTTTTTTTATACAGTTGCAAACTTAGGACTAAATAAAGCCCCTATAAAAAATGAGTTGGACATGTTTTATTTCAAAGCAACAAGCAATTGAAAGAGCTAATGGTGGTATCAAAGAGAAAAAAGTTTATTCAAACATTTTAGAAATTTCCTGACCCAGAGATGACACCTTTTTTTTTTGTTTGAGTCTCACTCATTGTATTTGCTGGGAAGGTAAAACCATGCTATCATCTGGTCTTCCTTATTAACAGCTCTAGTTTATATATATATAAATATATATATATATATATATATGACAAATTTTAGAATAAAATGAAATTTGAAGTTAAAAAGCAATCTACTGGGCTTTGTTTCCAAGTTGAAGATGTTTCACTTCCCATCCAGGACGCTTTTTCAATTCAAAATGTCAGGAATAGCAATTAAGTTTGAGCTTTTATACAGTAGCCCAACAAGCCCTTGTTTTTGTCTAGAATACATGCAAATTGAATGGAAGAATGGGTCCACCCCCTGGAATGGGGCCGTTTGGCTTCTTTTGTTAGTTAGCCTGCAAAGCTCCATACCTGTATCTGTCTCTGAAAGGGGTGTTGTTAAAGGGAATTGTCGGCCTGGCTGAAAAAGCAAGGTCTTTTTTTTTTCCTTTTAAAGGGGTTGGGGTTGCAGTGATAGCGGGAAGGGATCGACTAGATTGCTGTATTGTAGGTTTTTGTACCGGTAGTCTGAAATCTGAGTCCAACCCCTCTGTTTAAAATAGTTTTTTCTTTCTTAACATTGAAGGCTTCCTTCATGCCCCTCTCACCTATTTTCTTTATCCAAAATGAAACATTCTGATCCTTTAAAAGAATGTCCTTTTTCCATGAGGTGTAGATGTCGCAGAGTCTTGTCCAGAAGAGGCCGCTCTCCTGTGTTAGGCCATGCACCTGTGGAGAGGTTGTTTGGTTTCTCCAATATAAAGATCAGAGCATTCCTCTCTGCGCTGCTTTTAATTAAGCAGGTAAAGTATAATCTTTGAATCAGATGCTAAATTCAGTTTCATGCTTTCTATCTGAAGAACCTGTGGATGAATGTAAGTTCAGCCTTTTAGGAGTTTACTCCTAAAAGGTTTACCTGTTGTTGATTAACATTTTCTCCATCACAAGACCAAGAAGAACACCTACCAGGCAAGAGGAGGATTCTTATTCAGTTTCTCACCAAATTACATGCCTTTTTATATCAAATCAGGATAATTATTTGTCTATATTTCGAGACATTAGACGACAATTGAAGCAGCTATTGTGAATGAAATTTAAGTCTCCTTCATTGTTCTGTGAATTAGTGATCCATCATTTGCTTGTTTTATGTAACACCAAATTAATCAACAGAATCGTCCCACTATATATTACACACCAATGGAGTTTGTTGATTAGAAGAAAGAGGATCAATCTTTTAACTCTTTAGAAGTTTACTTTGCTACATATCTCTTCAAATATAGTTGATCGAATAGGATAACCACCAGGAAATTCACAAACTGTAGTTAAAAGCCTTCAGCTGATTCAAAATGCTGCAGCCAGACTTCTGAAGAAAATTAAAAAGTGAGATCACATTTATCCTATCCTATCCTATCCTATCCTTTATCCTAGCTTCTCTTCTTTGGCTTACTGTTAAATCTAGAATAAAAATTTAAAATCCTCCTCATATATAAAGCCTTATATGGCCAAGCTCCATCTGATATCAGAGATATGATTCCGCCTTATGTTCCGAATAGAGCAATTTGTTTTCATGCAGGTTTACTAGTGGTTCCTATAGAATTTCTAAAAGTAGAATGGGAGGCAGATCTTTTAGTTATCAGGCTCCTCTCCTGTGGAACCAACTACCAGTTTTAACCTGTGAGGCAGACACAATGGCTACGTTCACACTGCAGTCTGAAGTGACCCAAATCCGATTTTTTTGCCCATATGTGACCTGGATCTGATCTTTTCATGGCTGTCTGAACAACACAGATCCGTTTTTTTTCCAATGCGAAGGATTCATCCAACCTGAACGTCATTAATACTCGACAAAGGTCACTATGCTGCGTCTTGCTACGCAAAAGCAGCAAGTAAAACAACAACCATGGTAGATGATGATGCGGAGAGCAGTATTTATGTTTAACCATCTTGAAAAGATTATGTTTTTATGGTTGGAAAAGATCACTAGATGCGCGCCGGCACTACCATCCATGTTTACTGCAGGAAAAAAAGAGCACACTGGCCTGTAACGTCATTGTGTCCACTACTGTGCATGCGGGACACTTGCGTTGTATGATTGCAGCTCACACAGGAAATCACATACGATTCGCATATATTTGGAAATATGAACGGCAACGCGAAAAAATCGGATTTCACAAAAAAATCGGAATCGAGCATCACGACCTGCAGTGTGAACGTAGCCAATGTCTACTTTTAAGGCTAGGTGTAAAACTTTCCTTTATGATAAAGCTTATAGGCTAGGTAGAGTGGCTCAGAGTATCCTGAGCTATCACTCCAGGTATGCTGTTATAGGCTATGCTACGTTCACACCGCACATGATTTCAGCAGCAAAATAGTGCTCTTTTCAACCTCTGACATGAGAGCTGGTTTGGAGCTGTGGCTGTGTTTCCTGGACAGGGCTACCTTTGGAGCTGGTTAACAGCTACCTTTTGTATCTCTGCTTCTTTTTGGGTTTCTTGTTCTATCTCCTTGAACCCCAGTCAGCCTCGGTCAGATGGATGCTCACACTGAGCCTGGTTCTGCTAGAGGTTTCTTCTGTTAAAGGGAGTTTTCCA
>NW_015151799.1:101212-112889 GCF_000732505.1 Cyprinodon variegatus | reverse complement strand
ATATAACACAATTTCATACAATATATACAATTAGGGGGTCCCCGCTCCATCTCGCCATCAGTTTGGGAGTCCTTGGCCTGGAAAACGTTGAAGACCCCTGGTTTAAAGTCTGTTCCTAAAAATTTAGATTTTAAATACATCAACCAATGTTCAATAGAATTGTTCAGAAATATATCGTATTGAATGCAATTACGCATCTGCAGTAATGTACTGATCCAAATTTTTTTTTTCTTAGTGTAACACATTTGATGTTAAAAGGTGAATGTGACACTTCTGTTCTCAAACCACATAACATGATGGCCGAAGTAAAAAAAATGGCCAGGCTGTGGGCACAGAGCGTTTTGAAATGAATGAAATCCCAAACAAGCCAGAAGCGATGGGAAAATCCTTTGATGGTTGCCGTTTACAGGCTGTTAAACAGTCGTTTTAAGTTTGACTGGCAGTGTGCTTCATAGTTCAATAGAAACTGCCCCTAAAAATGACCGAAAGCAACCCTAAAGGTGATCAAACCATCCATCTGGGATAAACCACCAGCCTACACACATTCCTGCTTCAATAATAGAACATTAATTTCCCAATTTATTTTGTCTCTAGTTGCCGGCCTGCCAGTCCTTCAGGTGTTTTCACTCAGGTTTTGAGCTTCTCAGGCTCTCTGTGAACTGGTAATTAGTTTCTCCTTGCTTTCTGTTTCACTGCCTCGGTGTGTGTGTGGCGGTGTGTGCGTGTGTGAGTCCCATCCAGACAGAAATCAATTTCAGGCGGAGATCTATCAGCTTTTGTAGCCAGCGATCCAATCATCAAATAATGCATCTGATATCACGCTGTTGAGGTGGTCTGTTCAGGGGAATGATTCACTCTCTCTTTCTTTCTCTCTGTCTTTCTTTCTCTCTCCTCTATCTCCCTGCAATTCAGCTCTACGTCCCCAACACACTCACACCATCTCACACAATCTGCCTCATACACACATATGGAATAAGGTGATGGATAGTATTAGGAAACAAGACTTCACCTGAGGATTATCGGGGGAAAAACATTCCTTCAGTCTCTTTTATTCTGTGAGATATCATCAGCTTAAGATGTTTACAGCACACTAGGAGATATTTTCAGACAAGGGGTTGTGATTTATTCACTTTGTCTATCTCTGATTCATTGAGTGACTGCAGTGATATGTCCAACAGGCCATCCTTAGAATCCTTCCCCTAAAAGCATTTCTAAAAGGAGTAAATGAAGCCAAGATTTTATATCAAAAGTGTGCAGCTTTTGTATATTTTACAATTATTAAGACTTATTAATAAAAAAGGGAACCATATTTTTCAGACTGTGAGCCGGTACTTTTTCTCATGCTTTGAAACATGCAGCCTTATAAGAAGATGCTGCTTTTCTGTGGATATATTCCTTGAGGGGGAGGTCAAAGTTGGCTTTTTTTCATTTAGTACAAGAACATGCTAGCAGCAGGTACGACGGAGAACAAATGTCCCGAATTCCAATTTTGCCCTTATTTTGCTGCATTAAAGCTGCTGAACCAATTAAAAGACTGGGCTCAACTCCTGCAGAGCTGAAATAAATAGTTGGCGAAGCCCCATCTTTCATTCTTCATTCAGCATTCTTCTTTATCCCTACTCTAGGAGTTATATGTAGAGCTCCCCCTACAGGTTTGGGGGGAGACGGTTCAGTAAATATCAGTGGTTTAAAGTAGTGTTGCGCCGATGCCATTTTTTGGCCCCGATACCGATACCCGATACCTGGCTGTGCAGTATCGGCCGATACCGATACCATAATAATGTAAGATAATTGCCATCATGGCTTTGTCAAGCTGCTGTCTACCTTTGTGAAGCAGGAAAAAATCTAATACAAAGTGAATCCAGTAGAACTTTTTATTACCTACCAGGAGTGGTGACAATAGTTGAATAAACTTATGGCTCTCAAAATGGTATCGGTGCCCTATTTGTTGGTACTCGCCGATACCAGAGCCCCGTCCGATACTGGTATCAGTATCGGTGCAACACTAGTTTAAAGCCCGGTGGGGCTTATATACATTCGTTTACATTCTTCAAAATATTTAGTGGGCATAGCTTACAGTGTGTAGTTATCTCCCAAAAAAAACAATATTTTATTTAGCTGTAATTGACCACTCATCCTGAGTTTCTGTTTTCACACCCCATAAATGTTACTGATCTGTACACTATGTCGACAAATACAAAATGATGATTTCACCCTTAAATATAATAACTGATTATAATAATTATAAATTAGTTTTTGAGAGTGTTTGAGCATCAACTTCTGTTTAAAGTTTTTCTCAATTTTTTACTCACTAGATGTACTACTAAAATCTTTTTTTTTTAAAGGAGAAGTTCCGTCAGCAAGGAAACTAAACTAATACGTCCACGGTGATTGAATAAATTTAACGTTAGTCTGTAAAAAATAAAAATGATTTTCATTGCGATCACTGAGTCTGGGAGCGGCCATTTTGCACAAATATAGTAACACCTCTCTCCTGACATCTTCTGGCACTGACGTCAAGGTGCGGGAAGCCTAGCGCCATTCTCCCCGCTTTACGTGCAAAATCAATAGGAAGTACTGGACACAGCTGCAATCAACAACAATTATTTGAGATTTCCAGAGGACTTCACCGTTGAAATTCTAGAGAGCTATAGTTAAACTGACAATTCCCACGTGCATGGCATTTGAACTTTGTAATACATCGGGTAAAAGTGAAAAAAAATTAGTATTTCACCTTTCCGATTCATGATCCTCCATGGACGGGTTCGTCGTTGGATTGCCAACTTGAAGAGGGAGAATTTGCATTTGAACTTCTTGCCAGAGAAAAAACACGTAATATGTAGTCAACATTTCGAAAAAGAATGTTTTCAAGATGACTTGGATAATATTGCATTGTGACAAACACCAGATACAGCATTGGGACTTGATCAACAGCTGCTACCACAGCGTGACATCACAAACTGATAGGTGGCAGAAGTGTTCTTTGACAAACATGGATGTCTCCAGTAAAGCACATTCACAGGAAAATTATCTTAACTAAAAACTCTTATTTATTGAACAGTATGTAATAATTTCATATTTAAAGTACTTTCAGAAGTTTGAATTCTGATTATGACTACACACAATTGTTGTGCATTCAGCACAAGTTTAGTGAGGAAAATGTCTTATTTTCAAAGGGAACAGTGAAAGCAATCACCGATTTTGTACAAAAATCATCACCTGGGTAAACACTTGTACAATTGCCTATTCGAGTTTGAGCAGGTATAGCCAAAGATGAGACATTCTGTTTTAGTGCAATGAAGGCCAGTTTTGGAAACTTAGGTAGAGCCAGAGGGTTGAGAGTAATGCTGCCTTCATATAGTATAATTATGTTAAATACCAAAAAAAAAAAACCTCAAAATTGCACATGAACACCCATTCATGTTGTAATGTCTACTGTAACAACATAAAAACTTTATGATACCCAAGTAGGTGAGATGAGGTGAACTTAATTTTAAACACGGCGGAGAGCAGCAAAATGATTCTGTATGGCGAGGACTTCATCGCTAAGCCTTTTCTCCAGTTGTGTTTGTAGCCTACACAATGCTTTGACATATAAAAATATTTTAAATATATGATAATTTAAGCTTTTTTTGAAATGTCCGTTATTGTTTGATTTTATCTGATGCTCATTAGCACTCAGTCCATGCATTTCATGCATCCTCTTCCTGTAGCTGATACATTTGGACATGTCTTGCTGTGGCAGGGCAGGATAATCTTATGATGTAGAATGTCTCTCTTCTTTACCAAAACAAAAGCACTGGGACACAATCCTCTGGTAATTTTTCCTTTACAAATGGAAAGGGTAATCTTTGACATGAAAGCAGCATAAGCAGAGAACGACGAGGGTAAAGAAGCAGGAAGTCCATAATCCCTGATTATATTAAAGCCAATTTAATTTACTTTGTAGTCAACCAATGTCTTACAATGATGGAGGCTGGGCAAAGAATTCAACCAACCTTAAGCAGGTAGACTGTGGCATCCATCTCCCGGACTTTCTGAAATGAAACTAAATACAATAGGACAGTATTACCTATGAACTGTTCTGTAAGGCTCTACAAATAAAACACTGAAGCATTTGGGAAATGTATGTCCTGCTTTGTATTCCTATCAGTAGTTACAGTATTTGACTATCTATATTGCAGAAGTGAAAAAAATACTGACACAAGGTGGTAAGAAATGTCTTCTGTCTCCTGAACAGGAAACTGAAACTACAGAAATGGTCCATAACATTACAACAACAGCAAATAAAAGTAACTGGAAATATTTAATTTCTAAATTACTGTTATGGTAAGCTTATCAACTTTAAATGCAGAGGTGAATTTCTCCATTGTGGGAAAATAAAGGGATTTACATTACATTAATTTTGATTGTGTCTGAAGCAGAAATAATCTAAAGATTTACTGGGTGTCATTTAAGGAATATTTGGAAACTCTTATTAAACTCACTATACATGATTATATATTTCAATATTGTAAACTAGTGCTTCACAAAGGTGACAACCCCCTGCCTACCTCTGATGTTGTAAGTTATTGAACTAGAGGTGGCTGCAGTTGAGCACTAGTTCATCTTCATTGATGATGCTGGATTTAACCTCACAAAAAGACAGAAGGGGAAGTAATACCATCGGCCAGCGTGCCAGGAAGTCCCTGACTAGCATGAGGGGGTACATCACAATGTGTGCAGCAATTTCCTAACATGGCATCATCCATCACCATGCCAAACTTGGCTCCTACAACACTACTACTACACAATATACACATTGCACCAGATTGGCCCAGTGCTGCTCAGGTTCACTGTTATTTGGGATTTGTTGGTTTCTACCAGGTTGCACTGGTTTGAACTGGTTCCCTGTTGACAATATTTAACTGCTTACAGTCTTTTTCAACTTTCTACACACAAAAACCGAGGAACAATGACCACATTTTGTCAAAATATTACACACCATTATCATGCATATGGCCCAATTTTCATTAAGAAAACGTCCCGCGTGCCTGACTTTGCACATGCCTATTAACATGAGCAAATACCTGGAACACAATTTTACAGTTAGCAATCAAAGCTGAAGCAGAAAAAGGCCACAGGTGAAACACTGGAATGCATGGAAGGATAAATCATAGTTTGTTAGTAGTTTTTAGTTTTCTTGTGTGTGAAGCACTACGTATAGCTGTGTTGGTTTTTGTCAAGAACATAAAATACTGTACAGTTTATAAGATATATTGTGTAGAGTTCTCAGAGTTTGTAGGTAAAAATTAAACAGTGGTGTAAAAAGAAATTTTAAAGAAGAGGAATTCATATTGTTTTGAAAGCAAAGTTTGATATTGCGGGAGAATGGATTAGTTTTGAAGATTGGACATTTTGGAATTGTGTGTAGAAGGGACTAACAATTATTTTGAAAATTGATTAATCTGTAAATAATTTTTTAGATCAATCGATTGATAATTGGATGGTCAAAAGTTCCTTAAAGAAGAGTTTTTACTAAATTAAATTAGGTGAAGCAAAAACTTTTCCATTGAGGGGTTCTGCATAGAGCATATTTACAGATGAATCTTAAATGCAAAATGCTTATATATTTTTTACAATGTTGATATATTACTGCTCTAAGTGTGTTGCTCTGTCAGCTAAAGGCATGTTTTAGAGTCTCTATACTCCAGTTAACGACTAGTCGATTAATCACTATTAACCGATTATTGAAATAATTGATTAATCACTAATAATGGAATATTGAAACAAAGATGAATCACTATTTATCCAATTAATTGTTTCAGCCCTAGTGTGCAGAGGTAATGAGTCATATTTTCAGAGAATGTGTATAAATGTTCAGGAAAACTGTCAAATTGTACACTGACCCCATCATTGTTCAAATCGTTTTAAAAAATGTTGATACATTTAATGGTTTGTGTGTGTCATTTGCAAAAGAAAAGAGTTTGGGGAGGAATATATATTGTTTTGAAAGTAAAGATTAATTTTTTGGGATAATTCGTGGATTGTGTGTAGATTTAAGAGAATATGAGGATTTTTTTCAGATCATAAGTGTAAAACCTGTAAAGTCTTGGCATAGCATTCCGTGAGATTCTGGCCTAGACTTTTACTAGACCACTTTTATACCATAATCTAATTTTATTTTTAAATTTGAAAGCATTCTAGGGAAGGGAGGGGGGTGGGGTTTGCTTATTAGGATCACTATCCTAATGCATGACTCATGTGTTCTTGAGTTAATGGCCATGAAAAGATTTTCTGCTAGAGAGTAGAATTCATGGTTCCATCAACCATTGCAAATCATCCAGGTACCGAGGCTGCAAAGCTGCCCCAGATTCACTAACCACCAGAAACATGTTTGACTTTTTATCTGTGGTGCTCTATCCTAAATGCTGTTAGTCACCTGATTTAGCCATTTTCAAAAAGAAAAAAAACACTGTTTCAAATCATCTGTGATCATATATTTTACTCCAGGTTTGACTCGTTGATAGTTGTGGATGTTATTATGACAACATATTTAACCGAATGAATAAACTCCCATTTCTTATTTTCACAAATTAAAAAGCCTTCTTACATCTCAAACTGGGTTTTTAGGAGGGCTGCAACAAACAATTATTTTGCATATTGCTTAAGCTGTTGATAATGTTTTCGATCAGATAGCCAAAGGTCTTTTATTGAAGACATTTTACGAAATTAAACCAGGCGAAAAAAAACTTTTCCCCTTCCGGAGTTCTGGATAGAACATATTGATGGAAGAAAAAGCTTTTTTTTTTATCTTAAATGCAAAATGCGCACATATTTTTTGCAATTTTGATATAATTACTGCTCTAAGTGGGTCGCTCTGTCAGCTAAGGTTATGTTTTAGAGTCTCTATACTCCAGTTAACGATCAATCAATGACTAAATTGGTTGATGATTATTTTAATAATCAATTAATCACGATTAATCCAATTGATTGTTTCAGTCCTAGCTTTAAGGAAATGTATTGCTGTTAAGTTTAATAATTTTTTATTAAAAACAGTCTAGTTTTTTACTTTAATTTTGTCCCTTTTAAAAGCAGGTGCTATAAGTGTTAGCAGCCATCTGGTAGCTAGTTATAGTATGTCCACAGGTGTTACAATAATTGAAGTCTTGCCTTTGTTTTGGTCTGTCTGATTTCAAACAGTTACCATAAACAGAACGACAAAAACAATGACTTTAAAAAGTGCGACAGGTTCTGAGCTCGAGAGCCCCCTTCTTTCCTAATTCAAGATAACATGTTGAATATTACACAGCTCTAGCACTAGTACCCAGGGGTCATTATAATAGTTTACATTTCCTCCTCCAGAAGAAATCACATTCTGTCAGTAACTGAATAAGAGACAGGCTTTGCTCTGATAAGAAATACTGTGGTATCAATACACCTAATCCCTTAAGTCGTCTTACGTTACCATCCAACTGCTAAAGGACGGTTTTATTAAACCCACTCCTGCTGGATTTTTACATCCTATCATACAATATGACAATTCAAACAAGTTTTTGTTAGTGTTTTCCAGACTTCTATATACTACGCAGTATAAACAATTCTTGTAAATGAGAAAGCTTCCTCCAGGCTAGACGGGCTAAACTTTATTGCAAAGGACTGCATTAATCCTCTAAACTTTAGTACCCCACAGCCACTGTGGGCTTCTAACAAGAAATGGAAAAAGAAAAGAAATGATGACTCTGTTTTCTACGCATAAATACCAGAGCTGGAAAACCTTACATTGGATCTAATGGGTGCTTTAAATCCCAGAACCCATTCATTTATAAAAAAAACAAAACAACAACATTAGAAGCAGTGTTAAAAGGTATGATAGGATTTGGTGTCTTTGTTTAGGTTACATCACACATGTTTCAGGATTTAACACTCCTTTAAAAATCTAGAAAATGACAACTAAGAAAAATTAAAGTTTAAAAACATATATAAAGAATAAGGACTGTATAAGTCTGCAGTGTAACAAACTGATTAAGAAAAACAATATATGCTTAATGCTTATGTCTTCATTTATTTTTTTTGCACAGGGGATTTGATCAATATTTCATTGAGCTCTCTAAAGGTCTTTCAGAGGTTTTTTGTGTTTTTTTTTTAGATAACATGGAAGCAGATATATGCACTCAGGTAGCTGAACATGGGGACAACAACTTGACAAGATTCAAACTGAGCATCAATTTAAAAAGAAAGAAGGTTTGGAAAACACTGAATGTGACCAGGTTGTTTGTGTCAGACAGGCTGGTCTGATTATTTCTAACAGCTCTGGGATTTCCAGGCACGGCATCCCTTGGGGTTGCCTGGAATGGTATAAAAAAGAGAGGGCATCCTGATTGGCAGGTGTATGGATAAAAATGTCTTGCTGATGTCAAAGGTTAGAGGAAAACGGGTTTATGGCTTGTGTTAGGTGACAGAAAGGTAGCAGCAGCTACAGGTGTAACTCCTATAAGATATGAAAAGGAAACTGAAGCAACAATTTGTACAGGCTCACCAAAATCAGAGTAACATAGTAAATAAACAAAAGGGCTGCACTTAAAAAAAAATAAAGAACAGCTAAAAATGTTATCTTTTGGTGCTTTGTAATTGCAGCTTTAAAAAAAAAAATCTATTTGACTGAATTAAGATGCATGTTTTTTTAATGTTTTTTTTTTTTTAAATCTACACTTCTAGCATACCCAACCTAGCTACTGTTAATTAACTGTAAAAATATCTCCATATGGCTAAAAAAAAACTATTGCCATCTCTCTGGAGGGCTGCCTTCTTTTTTACTACCTGTTTTTTTTGTCATTGTGGTTAAAACCTCCTGCACAGAATAACCACTCTACAATTTGTTCCCGAGTACTTCAGTGTCTAGCACGTTTCCTCAGAGAGTGTTAACAGGTTTTCTTCTTGCTCCACTTGAGTGCGTTTGCATTTGACAATGTGTGTAACTCTGTGTGTGTGTGCGCATGTGTGCATAATAAGAGCTGCAAGAAGTATCCGTGCTTCTGAGTGCCACACACCTGCAGCCTGTAATCATGTATGCATTTTCATGTAAATGCATGCTTTGGGTGTATCCAAGCAGAAACTGTGTATTAACCAGCTGTATTCACTGTTGTGTCATTTTTTTTTTTTTTTTGGAGTAAAACACTGATGTCATAATGAACAGAAGCAGACAGCCTCTCCCAGTGTGATGCCAAGACAAATGCTCCAAATATCTCTATTTACCATCAGTTCTCCACACACACAAACACTCAGCCGTGAGCGTATGGCACCCCAACACACCCTCCCTCTTGTCTTCAAATTTTACCAAGTGTGATGTTCAACGCACACAAACACATTACCACATCTTTCATTCACTTCACCGCCCATCCCGACATCATGCATCTCTCTCCTACAATTATCTGTCGATCCCAGTGAATTATCATTCACTCATTTAGCCCCATCACTCCTCCTCTCGCTTCATTTGCCGCCTCTCGCTCTTTCTCTCCTTCAGGAGAAAGGTCAGCTCTCACCAGGAGACTCACTGGCCTGTCAGAAAGACAGAGAGGAGAAGAAGGAGGAGGAGGAATGATGGAGCACAGCCTGCATTCGGCCGGCCTAAATTTACTCACCAGCGGTGTGCAATTTCAGGTCACATTCACAGAGCTCTCCTGCCATCCTGAAACATCCAAACAATAGGAAAATGGCTTCTGTTTTGCATCCTGTTTTGATTGAACCGCTGTGCTGCAGTGCCAAAGCAGGGACAGTTAGAGACAGACGGAGTCCAGGTGCCGGTAAACACCTGTTCAGATGTGAACGCATTCACAAAGATGTTCCCCGTGGAGTATTTCACATTTTGTCACATCATAACTGAACATCTTTATTGCATTTTACTGAGATTTAATGTGATAGTGATGTATAGAGGAAACAAACAAACAAAAAAAAATAAACTGTTACTATGATTAAAAACTTAAAAAATGTGGTATAGGTTTCTGTTAAACTACCTTTACTATGCTACACCCAGAAGGCAGGATAGAATAGTCAGAGTTGTGTTTATACAATGAAAGAAGAGCTTACAATGATCTATTTAAAACACAACTCTAGTATACTTGGATTTAAATTTCCAACTGGTCCAATCTGAAAGAAAAACTAACAAATATTCTAGCATTCCCAAAATATGATATGAAAAATGTAAATATGAATAAACAAAACCCTAAAAATTTAAATAAAGGAAGGCACAATGAACATTAATGCCAAAACATCATGTTTTTATAACACAAAGCACCTAAAACCGATACCAACCATCCTACAACGTTTGAATATCGTGATGAAAAGATGCAATAAATTGTGTACTTTATATTCCTTTCCAAATGGCAAAGCAAACGCTGTAGACTATATAAAAACACATTAGAACAAAATAGTTTGATTAGATACAATAAAACCTCCATCACCATAAATGAATGTGGTTTAGTGCCTACTAGGTGAAAATATGTTTCTTCACACAGTGGACTGACTATAACAGATAAAGTAGTTGTTCAAGTAAGTAACTGTACTTTAAAATAACATTACAAGGAAAAAATTGAAAAAAATTCTCTTTAAAGTACTTTTACTCAAGTAAAAGTAACCCATTGATATCCACCTCTATCCCAGGATAAAATCCAATCCAACCAAGTGCTTTCAGGCTTCTTTAGCTAATCAGTAAATAGAGTCCATCAGAATGTAACTTAATCTCCGTGTAAATTCTGCTAAACTCTGGTAAAAGGTCATCTATCTGAGCAAACCCAGCCAGCTGCATTGAAGCGACTCTGTGTAACTCTGACTAAAGGATTAAAAAGAAAACATTGTTCTGGTGGTCATTTATGAATGATAATAAAAATACTACTTTGGCTGGGTGAAATGTATTTTAATATAAGATACAGATTAAGTAGGATTGATCTGAATGTGTGGAGTGGTATTTTCTCTTTCTTACAGGTGTTTAAAGTAAGCAACAGTCAGATAGTCAGCCTCTTATTACTAATTACCTTTTTTACAGCAGCAGCAATTCATGCACTGAATTGGCAAAACTGGCAACAACAACAAAAACATTTTGAGAAGGTATAAAAGTTTATATATCTGTTCATTATTTAGTTTTTTACATTTTTAGGATAATTATCATTGAAGAAGTGTAAAGTTTATTACACCTTAATATTAGCTGCCTGTTATGTCACAACAGTTGTTTTAGACAGTTCCTCAGTCTGGATACACAGTTATAATCTTCATTTTGTACATGACATATATTTGGGAAAGGAATGAGAGCTATGTCCTTCAGCTAAGAATAAAGTGTAATATTTTGATAAGGCTAGAGCCATGGATGTCTCCTCATCTGCAAACGTGTATGATGTAACGATGTGATGAGGTGGCAGATTGAAGAATAAAACGCTTCTCTACCTTTTTGTCAGGGCCACTTCCAATGAAAAGAGCCCGGCTGGTAAGCGCTCCTTTCTGTAACCCTAAGCAACTTCTCTGATATGAGTAAGATTACAATTTCCAACAAAATCTGTTGTCATGTCTCATGGTTATTTAATACATACCAGTTATGAGGTGTTATTTAACGAGTTTGTCCTTAGTGATTTCTTTTTAGGAAAAAGAACCAGAGGGTAAAATCTTCTTGGTGCAGACTCAGAGCCTATCTTTAACAATATGAATATGT
>NW_015151799.1:96696-100836 GCF_000732505.1 Cyprinodon variegatus | reverse complement strand
AATGATGATAAGATGACAGTGAATCAATCATGGTGGTTTTAATCCCACAGACCCCTGACAGATAAAATAGAAAAATAAAAAAAATAGTTGATACTGGACAATATTTCTTATTCTTGTACAAGAAATAAACAACACCTAGCAGCATCCCCAGCAGAATGTAGTACCATCTGAGCAGTTAGAGGTGTGGTGGTCTTATTGAAAGCTTCTACTGTGAACTGGGGGCATTAGCTTCCCTTTCGGAAAAAGATAAGTCAAGGAAACAAATCATCGACCTTCTGGTCCAAGGCCACTCCTCTGGTGTCTAAGCAATGGCTCCCCTCAGGCTTTTAATGACTCCATGAATGTCTCAGTATCGATTTCCAGACTTTACACAGGAGATATGTGGACCAGAAAAATCCCAGGTTGCCAAGCTGTATGTGAGATGTCTCCTATTCTGTAGGTGATGTGAAGCATGGTATTGTTGACTTTAGAGCAGAAACCATAAAACAACAAGGAATGTTTCAGGAAAGGAAATTCAATTACATTATCTCATGAAACCTCTTTAAAGAAAAAAAAACAAAAAAAAAAAACACAAAAACAAACAAATAAATAAAAAAAATCAACCAAGACCTAAAGAAACGGCTGTAGATGTTTTGTTTCAGAGAATCAGAGAATGAAAATATATCACTACAGCGAGACAAAGGCTAGTTTGGATTCTCACATTACAATAACCCTACTGGTGTTGCTTCTAAAATGAAAATAGATTTGCGAATATTAAAGCTCCAACAGCATTTTATAAAGGAAATATTTTTTCACTACATATGGGTACTTTAGATTGACAGACATAAGAAAACATAGAAAATACAGACAATGACAACATTTATTACTATTTTTTTATTATTTTTATAATTGTGTATTAAATGAAATAACATTTTTTAGCAAGTGTGCCCTTTTAAGAGTAACACCTTCAGAATAACAAGCTGATGTTAATTAGCCTGTAGTAAGCTGTTTACCTTTCATTAAAGCCTTGCCAGATTTTGTTTGCAAAGGTGTGCAATGGTTTCCACACCAATACTTTATTTTCTCTGTTGAAAAAAGGCATGCAGCAACCAGTGGGGGAGGGGCAATGCTAGATTTCTATGGACTCCAAGCAGCTATTAAGAACTCAAACATTTTAAATTAAACTGCAGGGACAGCATAATATTAAAATATATTTGCTTTAAAACTTTAACTTCTTAACCTTTGTATAATCTTGTATTAGTAATTAGATATTTCTTTTCCATCTTGAAAAGTATCGAAAGTGTGCAAAAAGCTAACAGGAGCGTTTAATAAAAAAAATATCATCATATTGGGAATTAGTTAAGAAGGGACCTTAATATACTTTTCAAAATTTTTTCAGATTTTTTTTTTAAGTCCCTAAGTTTTAATCAAATAAATAATTATTGAGGATTAAATATCAGACTTAGAAGAAAGTTTCTTTTCAGGTTAATAAAAATATATTCATAAGAAGACAAATTCTGCTATGTTGCTTTGCTTATTTTGGTATAAAAACTACCATAACTCCGGGGATTTTCTTTTGCATTTCGGCCCAAATTTCAGGTGGAACAAATGTGTTTGAAGAACTTCGAATGCAACCTGCAGATGATGAAACACCCATGCAAGTGTTTTTGTGCAACAGTAAACAATATTGACATCACTGTAGACATTGAGAAATGCCTCTGTAACACAGCAAACCAGAATTTTACATGTAAATTATAGTGTTGGCCCCAAACACAGAACCTTGAGGGGCACCTTTTCAGGGTAAAGAAAAACCAAAGAGTTGAACTAACCACTTATGATCAAAGAGGTAAATTAAAAACAGGTGATCCCAGTAAGATTTACAAAGCCTTATTAGAAAACATGGCTATAGGATGCTTATGGAATTGAAAATTCATCTTGGTCGCTTTGGCTTGGTTTGCCATGAGCAGGACAAAAAAGAACCAAAACCTAATTTGAATAAATGCATGGTCTACTCAGAAGTTGTTTAGAGGGGTTAGTATGATTGAGTTAAGCTGGTGTGATGCTGAACTGGACAGCATAAGCGAGAAGCAGAAATCCTGTAGAATAACTGCCTTCAGAGAGGAGACAGATATATTTCTTTTGCAGAACTAAAAAAAAACAAAAACAATTTTGATCTTTGAAAAGATAAAGGACATAAAACTGTCCATTTCATGTTAAGACCAGAGGTGGGTAGCGTACCCAAAAATAGTAATCAAGTAAGAATAGCACTACTTTTACTCAAGTAAAAATAAAAAAGTATTTGGTAGAAAGGCTACTTGAGTACTGAGTAACTGTTGGATAATAACATCAGATTTAGTGTTAATAAATTATGCTGGCAAAAAGAATTTATGTGGAATTTTTGTCATTTTAAAGACTCAAGTGCCTAAAAAAAACATAGAAATAAATGTAATGAATATAAAAGGGCCAAATTCGTATAGAAGAAACCCTTTTATCAATTTTATTTTTTCAACGTAAACTTTGAAAACTAACTATTACAAAGAGAACTGTATTTATGTTATGACAGTGTAACAAACTTTCCCAGATAATATCTATTGTTTACTGTATGCTTACCTGATTTTGGAAAAGTTCAGATTACTCACAGAGGACAGAGTAGTCAGCGATTTTGCTCAGATTAGAGTGGTGATTTTTACAACAATATCACTCAAGCAAAAGCAAGAAGTATGGCAGTGAAAATATATTTTTCCTTTCCCTTAACTATAAACTGCATACCTTTCACATGCACATAAAATCACCCAGTTCTTATAACTGCACCATTTGTATTTTTAAAATCAAGTATAACATAATATGTTAATTGCACAATTTATCAGTAGTTATTTGGCCTTAAACTAATTATTGTAGTTTACTCACCTTTATGTCTTATAGTAAAACTGACTCAAAAGTCCTAAGTTGTAGAGTCAAAGCCAAAAAAATTGTCAAATTTACATGGAGGCGTGTTTGTGTTGAGTCAAGTTAAAATATTTATGTCATTTCTTGATCATTACTGTTGACATCACAATAACATTTTATATTTTGGAAGGATTGGGTAGACTGCTTCCTGTGATGTATACCACAGAATCAGCTATAAAGCAAAGACCCATATTTTAGACTATGTTAAAAAGACTGGTTGGAAGATCCAAACAGCCACCACAGAAACATGCTAATTCACCAATGACAGACCCCAAGATGAAGTCGGAGGCAGGAAACCTCCTGCTGTGAGGTGATGGTACTAATCACCGCACCACCCCACAGGTGGGATATATATTTCCACCACAGCCCATGTTCTGACCCAGCAGCTTAGGACAGAGCCGTCTCTGTGTGCCAGCAATAATTACTCTAAAAACTAAACTCTCCTTGTGGCGCCGCTGTAGAAACAGCTTTGATGTCCACAGAGTTCATCTCCAACCACTGAACCTCTGCTCCCCATCCTTGTGTGAATTAGCTCAAAGGACTTCTAGGATCTAATACAAAGAAACCACAGCAGGTTTTTGCTGTAATTGTTCTTTCCATAGGCTGTTCCTTATCCACAAGTGCAGGATTAATGTTTGGTAGCCTGATGCTGAAAACCCAAAGTAATGCATAGTGGAAGATTAATAATAGGCTTTCCTTTAAAAGCAATTTAAATAAAAATCCAAAAAAAAGAGCTTACCCCCTTTATTCTAAAAACGTAAAGTAAAAGCCAGTTAGTTTGTTCTTTCGTTTAATCTTGATGTAAATCACACTGCTCTGAGGTTTGTTAGAGAACATTAGGTGAAAAACAGCATTATGAAAACCTGGAGACACAGTAGAAACAGACAAGTTTAATAGAACTTCTGGTTTATGCTGCAAACTAATATCTGAACTTTTAAACATCTTTTGAAACAATAATCAATCCCTTTATCAAAAATGGAAAAGATAACGATTCATCTGCTCAACTACAAAACCATGACAGAAAGGCAGTTAAGAGTCCCATTATAATTCTTTAGAGAATTTTCAGAGATGAGGTGGGTGGATCTGATAAAAGGATAATTATTAGTTGTATGCTTTATCATTTTGATCTTCATGGTATTTAAAAACAGCTATTGAGAGAAGAGAAAATGTTTAGTTTAAATTTCCCATGTTTAATATATGGAAGAAAGTTATGAT